>NC_056725.1:469818715-469916215 GCF_019279795.1 Protopterus annectens
ACATGTGTGATTTTAATTGTTATACCAGCTGGCAGGTGTGAACATTTTTCTATGTTTGAGAATCAGGTCATATAAATCATATAAACAGCAGTCATGGCATCAAAAAGTATTCAAAAGGAAAGAAGCTTGCTTCAAACTACTCGTTTCAGTTTAAGTGCCTCAGCATAACATTCAGGCAATAATGCCCAACAGGAAGGACATTAGAAGAAAATAGACCACATGGGAGCCCAACACCAAAGGCAGAGGGCCTCCACATCCCTGGAAGGTGTATTTCCCTGTAACATCCACCCTAGTGGCCATTATTGCACAAAGAAAATGGACATTTTTGTCAAGTTGTTTTATAATTATTTTACTATTAGCATATTCTAATATTTTATTTTTTTAAAGTAAAATAGTTCCTTCACCTTATGTTTGAAAGTTGTTGGAGTATATATAATTGTTGCTGGAGAAAGCATTTTACATCTAAAATATATTAATGATATCACAACTGGTCTCACACATAGATGGCAGACATACAGAAACACACACAAACACACTCTACAGGATAACAAGCTTGTAAGGTTGTTGTCAGTGAATACTTCACACACCTTATAATTAAGTGAACCATAAATCTGGTTATTTTGTTTACTGAAACACTGAGTGCCTTAACCCATCATACTATCCATAACAGCTGCAGTTTCTTATTCACTTGGTTGCTGTACATATTTTCATTATATAAGATAGTGTTCCTTTTAGCAATAATTTCCTTGCAAAAAATAAAAATAAAAACATTGCTGTTCCAGTGACACTTTCCTTTGAGTCTGGGAACTGTTTAGTATGACTGGGCAGGATAAAGTTTTGCTGCTGCTGCTACTGCTGGTGGTGTGCAGTCAGCATGGCAGGACCAACAGCATTTGCATGTAAGTGGCTGATTTAACAGCTCCGGGGTACTTTTTAGATAAGGTTATGTTCCATCATGTTTAAATATTTAGAATTACATTGAGTAATGCTGAAATTAGTTTATTACTATACTCATTATTCAGTGTCTCTAAAGAAATAACATGTATTTTCCAAGTAGAACTTTTAGACCTGTTAAATTTCAAAAGATTATCAGTCTGTCTGCTTTCACCAGGCAAGGCTTTCCAACATAGTTGTATCCGTTCTATGAAAAGCTTTGTACCTTAGTGGTTTTTCAATGGGGATGAGGTACGGAGAGTGGTATTAACTAAAACTCTCAAAATGGTCTGGTCAATATACTATTTATTGCTGGAATGGATTATTCAAGCAAGTTAAGCAGGTTTCATATCTGTGATAACTTAATTTACATATGATCTTAAGACCAGGTCCTTGCCCAGTTTCATTAACTAATTAATTAATTAATTAATTAATTGCTTGATTAATTTTTATTTATTTTTTTCTGCAATTTCTTTTTCTGAACATTGCTTATTGCAACATATTTTAACGTTTTCTGGCGGGTATGAAGTCAAGGCTCAAATGTCTGTCATTATTACTATTTGAGTGCTATTTTTAATGATTTGCTAGCAAGCAACAAATTTTATGAGGCACAGACTAAGATATGAGGCAATAACTGGTGATGATGAGGTATGAGTGAAATAAATTACTTGTAACTGTAAATAAGTGGTGGTGTCAGCTGGAAAAGAATACTAATTATAATACAAATCAGAGAGGTAGATTCAAGTGATTCTGTCTGTTAAAAGGTGGCAACAAGTTTTGTGGTGTGTGTGTGTGTGTGTGTGTGTGTGTGTGTGTGTGTGTGTGTGTGTGTGTGTGTGTGTGTGTGTGCCCCCATGTAACGCATCTGGTGGCTAGAGGTATTCAGGCTCAAACCCTGTACCTTTGGTACAGGGTAAAAATAGCATAATACCCCTAGCCACCACAATGTATGAGCTTTGTCTAGATGTATTTTGTGCAAAGAGTTGAGATCTATGATGAGAAGTGAGATCTTTTGTTTTTTTCTGTTGAGAGTTATGTTCTGAGCTTTGTCCAGATTTTTGTTTTGTACTAAGAGTTGAGAGCTATGATGAGAAGTGAGAGCACAATTTGTATTCCCCCATTATTGCTTTTGTGCTAACAGTTCAGAGCTATGGTGAGTGAGAAGTGAGAACTGAATTTGTATTCCCCCATTACTGGCTTTGTTTGTCCATTTTTTTTGTGTTAAGAGGTTGAGAGCTATGTTGAGAAGTTAGAAATGAATTCACTAAATTATAGCCATTAAGTTTCAGTCTTCCTATGTTTTAGGAAGCTTCTGATTTGGCATAGTAGTATGTTGTTCTGACCGTAGGGACCTGGGTTCAAAACTTGCCAGTGAAATGCATGGTGGTAACACAACATTTTATTCTACCAATTTTACAAAATTATACAATTAATGTTTAAAATATGTTGCTGGTTTTTGACCTTTTGTCTCCCTCTCACCAAAAAAATGAAATTGAAAATAAGTGCGAGACGCTGTGCAAGATGCCTATGGCTTATACTACTGTCATTCTATTTATAGTGTGGGTGTGGAAGTAGACTTTTATGATGGAAATGTTCTGAATTGGGCAGTTTTGTCATTATTGGTTCATGTGTTTTGTTTCATTGCCTACAGTACAGCCTACTGGCAAAATGTTCAAACAATACATTTAAAATGTGCTCTAACAAGTGTGTTGTATTATACAAGGAATATAATTTAATAAAGTCAGGAAGGTGTATAAAGAAAAGAGCACGTGTATGTTTCTTGTTTTGTGTGCAAGGGGCCAATGATTTGAAAATAGCCCAAAGGTAATCTTTATCCACCACTGGCCAGATGCATTTTCTTTGGATGTGGTGTGGGTTTAAATGCTGTTTCAATGAATGTGGGTTTCAAGGGCAGAAAAGTTTTAATGTCAAGCCTATTTTCATTGTGAGACAGTATTGCTTTGTTTACCAGATCATGATGTCTATTAGTGTTTCTGCACTGTGCTGTAAAATGTAAAAATAAAATCCAAATAATCATTATAGAAGTAAAGCAGTATGCATACATTAGTGTTTATGGTAAATGGGGCGAAACAGCCAGGTAATGGGACATTGGAATAACTGCAGGGGGACTCTAGTGCCATATTTTGGTTGTCTGTTCTTCAGTTTGCATTTGAAAGTTGGTATCCCGCAATTCCATTGGAGTGGGTGGGGGTTCATAATTATGTATGCAAATGAGATGTTAATCAGCGTACAGATTTGTACTTATTTTTCATGGGCCTTGTCCAGATTTTTGATGTTTCCAGGTTGAGAGGTATGCCTACACCTCCCGTCACAAACCAGACAACACATAAAACACAAAATCAGTGTGCCGCACAATCACAGCCCTTAAGGCGAAATAACATACCTAACACACTAGTAATAGGTGACTCTATAGTTAGGCACACTGACGTCCCACTCACTAGGCTGGATAAGCAGAAGGTTACTGTTAGCTGCCTGTCGGGAGCCAGAATCCGCCACATAACACAAGCACTCAGGTCACTCCAGAACAGATACAAATATGACTCTGTCATTGTTCATGTTGGTGTGAATAGCCTGAGACATACCTCCCTAGACTACATGAAAAGAGACATAGAAGAGCTCTCTGAACATGTAGCCCAGGCTGGTATGACCCTGACCCTGAGTAGCATCCTGCCCTCACCAAAAATGATACTTCAGTATAAAGAAAAAATGATCAATTTCAACAATTGGCTATGCTTCTCGTGTCATTCAAAGGGGCTCCAGTGTCTGTCAGCCTGGGACAACATGCTCGACAAGCCGTGTTGATTCGCAAGAGATGGCTTGCACCTGTCACCCCTAGGCTTTCAAATACTGGCCAAGGCTCTTGCTGCCCCCATAGTGCCTTTTTTAGGCAAGGCTCAAAAGTCAAACCCACCTCCGTAAATAGCACAATTAACAAATAACTGATGGTTATGCTACTCAACACCAGGAGTTTAAATCTCAAAATGCACGCGCTCAAAGCACTCCTCAGTATGGAGAACATTGACATCTGTGCAGTAACTAAAACCTGGTTCAAGGCTCCAGAGAGCACCCCAGCACTACTGGGCTACAACTCATACCACATGTTTTGGCCACAGAACACGGATCGAAACATAAAAGGAGGGGGTGTATCCATATTCATCAAGGATACCTACACCTCCAGGTTAGTGGCGCAGCATGATACCCCTGAGATCATCCATGTGCAACTAACATCGGGAAAATCTGCAGTGCAAATTGTGGCCTGCTACAGATCACCCTCAATGACCCAGGACCACCACTCCATCTTTCTGGAGACACTGGAAAACATGAAGGTCCTACCAAACACCCTGATATTGGGTGATTTCAATGACCCTACCATTCACTTGGAAAACTACTCGAGTACAAATTCCCAGGCCCAGCGCTTCCTGGAATTCATCAACTCAAACGCCCTGGATCAGCTGGTAAACTCCCCTACCAGAGGTGAAAACATATTGGACCTGGTCATCACCAACATGGGCGACAGGTGTTCCACACCGGAGGTCAACCCGTTACTGGTTAGATCAGACCATAAACTAATCACTCTGGATGTCCACCCCCTCCAACTAAGGAAACCACAGTAAAAAAACTTTTCTAAAGCAAACTTCACCTTACTTAAGACAGAGGTGGTAAGTTTCACAGCCCCCATGCTAAAGGATAACACTGCCCAAGATGAAGAAACCTTTACAAATGCAATCTATAAGCACCTACAAGGATGCATGGATCATGCCATCCCTAGCAAAACCAAGACTCACTCCTCTAAGAGAAGGAAACCAGTTTGGTGGACCCCTGCAATAAACAGGCTATACAACAGAAGGAGGAAACTAGTTTAGAAAAAAAGCAAATCCCAAGAAGGAAAGTCATCCCTGATCAGTATCAGTAAGAAACTAAGATCCCTTATGAAATCATCCAAGGCTAACTTCGAAAGAAAAATAGCCAAGGATTCAAAAGATAACCACAAAGCCTTCTTTAGCTATGTTAAGAATATAAGTGGCAACTCGCAGATATGCACTGAACTAGTGCAAAATAGCACAAAATATACTGAACCTACTGAATTTGACAACATCCTGGCAGATAGATTCAGTGCAAACTTCACCCGCCTTTCACCTCCAAAAGGGCCCACAACAATACCGGAAAAGTGTAGTGTCCCAAAAATCACAGACGCACAGGTGAAAACAGCCCTTTCAAAAGCCAAAAACACAGCATCAGTGGGACCAGATGGTGTCCAAGGCTGCGTCTTGCATGAACTACAGAACGAACTAAACCCCCACCTAAACACGTTGTTCAACCTCAGCCTCTCCACAGGCTATGTGCCCATAGAATGGCGCACAGCAATGGTTATTCCTCTCCACAAAGGAGTGGCCACAACTGACCCTGGTAACTATCGCCCCATAAGCCTGACTAGCCTGGTCTGCAAGGCTATGGAGTGCATCATCATGGAACTCATTAACAAAGATATTGGGAACCTCCAAACACTTGATCTGACCCAGTTCGGCTTTAAGGGCAGATCATGCCTACTAAACTTGGTTGACTTCTTTGAGACAGTCACCAAGGCCATAGATGAGGGAAAGGTGGTTCACACAGCCTACCTTGACCTCGCCAAGGCTTTTGACACCATTCCCCAGTTAGGTATTACAGAAAAACTCACCAGCCTGAACGTAATCCACTACTTCATGAGATGGGTTGCCAACTGGCTTACAGACAGAACTCACATGGTAAGAATAGTGGGCTCCAGGTCCGACTCTAAACAGGCACAAGTGGTGTCCCGCAAGGCTCGGTCCTGGGACTCCTACTGTTCAGCATACACTTCTCAGAAGTACAGGCAAACACAGGAGGACTATGGCTGACCAAGTTTGCTGATGACTGCAAACTGGGAGCCATAACTGACTCTTCCGACTGACACGGACATCCTCCAAAAGGGCCTTACTGAGACGTATACCAGGTGTCGAAGTCATGGCCTCATGCTAAATGCCAAAAAATGCATAGTCATCCCGTTTGGGAAAAACAAAACACCCACGAATTACCACATAGGTGGCAGCATCCTTAATACAGAAGAGGTAATAAGCGATCTGGGGACCCAGGTAGATAGTAATCTCTCCTTTGACAATCATATTGCCAAAGTAGTTAGGAAATCCTTCTATGTGGCCCATCTAATTACTAAAGGGTTTGCATCTAGAAATAAAGTGGTTATAGTGCCCCTCTACTCGTCACTTATTAGACCCATCATAGAGTACAATGCCCCATTTGGGATGTACCTCACAAGACACTTCCAACAGCTGGAAAGACCATAAAAGTACCTCATCAAGAGGATTACTGGCCTCAAACATATGTTCTATGCAGCCCAACTGAAAAAACTCCAGCTGTACTCAGTGGCATATCGCTTACTCAGAGGTGATTTCTGCCTGACTTACAAAGCCATGTCCAACTCAGAATTGATGGACACGCTCCACCTAAAGAAATCCAAGTCACTGCGAGCCACGCACTCTAGTGAGCTAAACCTCACCACAACAAAAAATAGAACATGCTGAAGGGATAGATTTCTGTCAGAGAGACTCCCCATGCTTTGGAACAAAATTCCATATTACATCAGGCAGAACCCCTTACTAACACTCTTCAAGAGAAACCTTGACGAGTGGATGGGTAACAGAAAATACACCCCTGGGATCACTTCATTGGCTTTGCTTGACAGAGGATCAGTTAATTAATCATTGGGGAGGCGAAAGCCAACACACTCTGACTAGGCTTATAAATGCCCTCAGGCAGATAGCCTAGTACCACCTATGAACCAATGAAAAAAGCAGTTATACATAAATGGTGGTAGTAATAACTATATAAGAAAATGATGCTTTCTGTAATGTCTTTCAATCTGAATGGTCTTACAGATATAAATATAAAAAAGAAAGAGTAGTGAACTATATTAAAAATGTAGAGTTCAAATAGCTATGCTACAGGAGACACACATGGAAAGAAATGAACATGTGAATTTCATAAAGAAAGGTTTTCAGGATGGCTATTCAGTGGAATATTTGGGGCAAAAGAAAAGAGGAGTTACTTATATTACTTGCAAAAGGAGCTCCAATAGTGGTAGAAGAGGATACAAAAGATACTAATGGAAGATACAGAGTACTAAGGGGCTACTGGCAAGGAAGGAGGATTACAGTGGCATGCATTTACATTCCACCTAAAACTGCTATAATTGAGCTTATGAAAATTCTGGGGGAAATAATTAGCTTTCAGCAGCGAGTATTACTTATAGGTAGAGACTGGAAATTGGTTTGCAACAGTGAAGATGTGTATGAGTGGCCTAGAAGGGAAAATATAACAAAGGAGGGTAGATTTTTGAAGAACTTTATGAAGACGTTTGGCATGGAAGATGTGAACTGAGTACTAGGAGTTCAGAGTGAATTTACATATTATTCTCCAAGACACAAAAACTGGGCTAGGCTAGATAGAATGTATATCTCACAGGAACATGTGCATTTAATTGAAAGTCTTGAAACACACCCAATAACTATGTCAGATCATGCACCAGTAATAACTAAAATAAAAATGCAAGGTAATGAAATAAAAATGAGACGCTGGCACTCCCCCACCTACTGGCTGAAAAGAGGGTAATTTAAGGAAATGGATTTGAGAATTAATTGAGGAGCTACTAGAGAAGATAGAAATTTCTTCTGAAAATATAGCTAAGGAGTGAGATAAAATTGAAGTGGAGTTTAAAACTAGGGTGTAAATAATGGAAAGGGAGATATGGTTAAGAAGTAACACAAATTATTTACAGGGGCTGACAAATGTTAAAGTATTGCAAAACAGGGGGAATCCCTCAGAACAAGAAAAGGAGCAACTGCAGAATGCTAAACAGAAAATAAGGGATTACCTTGATAATATGCAGAAGTTTAGATGGATTGTTCTTAACCAACTGGTTTTGATAATAATTCTAGAGCACAAAAACTTTTAGCACAACAACTCAGGCAACAGAAAGTGGAAAGGGCAGTCACGAAGCTTAGGGAGCCTATGACAGGGAAGATAATAAGAGATCCTGTAGAAGTATTAGAAATATTTTGAACATTTTATGAAAGTTTGTATAAAGCAGAGAAATATGGAAATCAAGAAAAGGTACAAAAGAAATATTTATAGAAGAATTAAATATGCCAAGGTTAGAAGTAGATGAGGCTCAGTTACTAACAGGATAGGAAGAGAGGAGATAAAAATGGCTATGTATAACCAATATACAGGAAAGTCCCCAGGAATAGATGGTATTCTTGTGCAAGTTTGGGAGCTAGGAGGGAAAAACTGATAAAGATTTGGAAGGTTTTGTTTAATAGTGTTTTAAGAGGAGGAGAAGTAGCAGCATCTTGGAAGAAGGCAGTGGCAATGGTAGTACCTAAAGAGGGTAAAGATCCATCGGATCCAGCTTTATACAGGCCCATTTCAATACTAAACCATGATCATAAAGTGTTTATGTCTATAATGGCTAAAACAATGGCAAAAGTGATACCAAAATTGATAGATATGGATCAGTGTGGTTTTGTGGAGGGGACGCAGACATTTGCAGAACATTAATGATCCAGAGGGTAGCAGAATGTAAGAAAATACCACTGTTATTGGTGGGTCTTGGTGCAGAGAAAGCATTCAACAGAGTAAGCTGGGACTTTATGAGCAGGGCAATGGAAGCATTTGCTTTCCCTGATAAAATTACAAAGTTGATTAGGAGTATATATGAGGGATTGGAGGTGAAAATTAAAGTGGGTGGGATCCTCTCTGATAATTTCTGCTTGAGTAGAGGAACAGACAGGGTTGTCCGCTTTCCTCTTTGTTGTTTGCATTATATTTAGAACCATTAGCAAAGAAAATAAGGGACTCAGAAATTCAATGATATAACTGGTGTGGTAGTCAGGAAAAGCTGGCTCTATTTGCAGATGATATTATTTAATACATGAGGAAATCAAAAAGGGACATTACAGCATTGTGGAACATTTTAACACAGTTTCATATCTTCTTGGGATACAAAAGTAATGAAGCTAAAGCAAAGGCAATAGTGGTAAATTATGTACCCACACAGGAATTGGTCCAACAATATCCATATTTATGGGGACATGATAAAGTGAAGTATTTAGGAGTTTGGATTAGAAATGACTATGTGTGGTGGCAGCTAAGGATATGTGGGAAGAGACTAAACAGAAGATAATACAAAAATTGAGAAACTGGAAGTTTTGTTATATGGATATGGATACTAAGATACAAGCCATTAAAATGTTTTAGCCCCTTTAGTCATATACACAGGTCAGGCATATTTTTATCAACCAGAGGAGAAGCTGTGGATAGCAGTTAAAATAGAGTTGAAGGATTTTATCTGGGAAGGGAAGACAGGAAGGCTCAAGTGGGATAAGCTGATTCTACCAATAGAACAGGGGGGACTAGGATTACCCAGTTTGAGGGGGTATTAACACAGTTAAGGCTCTTATACACAGCACAAGCAGAAAAATATAATTCAAAGTGGAAAGTATAATGATGATACAGAGGGAAGATTAAGAAATAAGGAGAGATTGTGTTTTTGGATGCAGACTCTTACGGAGAACAACAACAATTATACAGAGTATTATATTCATAAAAGAACTAAACTGGCACAAGAATGATGAAAAGAGATTCTGCCGATAGGGATGACTGTGGTCAGGGATACAGATAATAGGCAAGACGGGGCTGGAATTTATTGGAGAAAACTGCAAAGGAACCAAGGTATTGGGAGCAAATAAATACAAAAGGAAAGGTAATAGAATGGGAAGAGGCTAAGAATTTATTTGGACTGCAGGTTAGAGATTGCTATCAGAATATAGGCAAAGAGAAAGAAATAGGGGGGGGGGTCCTATATGAAAGACCAGGACTGGTAGAGTTTGTAATATAATCTAGAACTGAAGCTGCTATTAAAAAAGGAATAATTAGTAGAGCATAGAAAACATTTCATGATAGTTATAAGAATCAATCAGAGGAGTTTAGAAAGGATTGGGAAGAGAGATTGGATAAGCAATTCACAAAGAGACAATTGGGGGTATATGTATATCTCCCAAATATGCAACAAAGTCTAGTCCTCTACTTTACCTGTTTCTTCCTGTCCTCTCCCTGTTTTCTGACCACATCAACTTACGTAGCATTATGGATGGACAATTTCCCACAGTTTCTCCAGCCAGCCTGGTTGACATGGGCATCCTGAGGCAATGTAGCAGTTGCCTCATGTACACTGACAATCCACTTCTTCTAGTCCACACAACTTCATTATGTGAGAGATGCATCTATATCAAGAATCTAGAATCTAGGCTCTCTCTCGCTCACCAGTCAGCTCAACTGATACTAAACAGGTTGTCAGCATGCACACCTCACCTCCTGCACCTACCAAACCAACAACACATAAACCTACATATGTGGAGGTCCTTACAAGAAGCTTACCTGAACATCAGAGACCTCCCGAACACAAACACAAGCATGCTTCACATAATACATCCTCTGCAGAACATAGTACACATAATATATCACACACCATTGCCTCACCAGTCAAAACCCTAAGGCATAACACAAAAAACAAACATCTTAGTCATAGGTGACTCAATTGTAAGCCATACAGATATCCCTCTCACCAGGTTGGATAAGAAAAATGTCACGGTCAGCTGTCTGTCAGGTGCCAGGATCTGCCACATCACACAAGTACTCAAGTCTCTCAAGAACAGGTACCGTTACGACTTCATCATAGTCCATGTTGGTGTGAATGACTTGAGACATAGGTCACTGGACTATATGAAGAGAGACATGACTGAGCTCTCAGATTATTTGTCTCAGGCAGGTATGTCCTTAGCCTTAAGCAGTATTTTACATTCACCTAGGATGATACCTCAATACAAACAAAAAATTATTGACTTCAACAATTGACTTAGTTTCTGGTGTCATTCAAAGGGGATCCAGTATCTGTCAGCTTGGGATGACATGGTCGATGGACCTTAATGCTTTGCCAGAAATGGTCTTCATCTGTCACCCCTGGGACTTCGGTTACTGGCTAAGGCTTTTGCCATCCCCATAGTGCCTTTTTCAGGCAATGTCAGAAGAACAAACTTCATGATGTAAAAATACCCTCTAAGAACAACGTCAGGTATATGCTACTAAATGCTTGGAGTCTAAACCAGAAACTGCACTCACTGGAAGCAGTCCTCACCCTGGAAGATGCATCCAAGGCAGTGTTCTACATGGGTTAAAACAGGAATTAACATCACCATCGAGCAGGCTTTTCAATCACAGTCTAAATAATGGCTTTGTCCCAGTGGAATGGAAAATAGCTACTGTCATTCCTTTGCACAAAGGGGGTGCATCCACAGACCCCAGGAACTATAGACTCATTAGCCTTACCAGCCTTATCTGCAAGGCCATGGAATGAATCATCATGGACCTTATTAACAAAGATACATGAAATCTCCAAATGCTTGTCCCCACCCAGTTTGGCTTTGTCAAGATGAGATCATGCCTGTTAAACTTGGTGGACTTCTTTGAGACAGTCACCAAAGCCCTATATGAGGGCAAATCTATGCATATGGCCTACCTAGACTTAACCAAGGCCTTTGACACAATCCCCCACTCAGGCATCATTGATAAACTCACCCAGCTGGGCATCAAGCCATATTTTGTCAGGTGGGTTGCAAACTGGCTCACTGATGGAATTCATATAGTCAAAATAAGAGACTACACCTCCTCCAGCAGAACCATAACCAGTGGTGTTCCACAAGAATTGGTTCTGGGACCACTAGTGTTCAGAATATACTTCTCTGAAGTGCAGGCTAAAACTAAAGGACGGTGGCTGACAAAGTCTGCTGATGATGTAAACTGGGAGCAATCATTGAAACCCCTAGTGATGTCAACATCCTGCAAGAAGGTCTTAAGCAGACTAATGACTGGTGCCAAAGTCACAGTCTTAAATTTAATGCAAAAAATACATTAGCATCCCCTTTGGCAATGGTGATGTTCCTGCAAACTACCACATCAATAGCAATATCCTAAGCACACAGTCAGTGGTGGGAGATCTGGGCACACAGATTGACAGCAACCTTAACTTTGATCACCATGTCTCCACAGGTGGTAAGAAGGGCATTTTATGTTGCTCATCGCATAAGTAAGGGCATTGCCTCCAGAAAAAAAGAGGTTATAACTCCCCTGTACTCTTCCCACATCAGACCATTAATAGAGTACAGTGCTGTTCTGCAGACCACTCATATTTTATTCTGGATCCCTCTGGTATAGAATCTACAGCTGCTGTGGAGCAGGGGTTAGCCACATCCTCTGCGGCTGTTGGAGTCCCCTCAGTGGGCATGGGAGAGACACTCTTGTCAGTCCTGGGTGAGGGAGCATGGAAGGTTCCCCTGTTGTATCAGAATTCTGTTCCCATTCCTGTTGAGGCAGATGCTGCTATTAGTAGCACGATTAGACCAATTGTTGCTGTTAAAAACAAACAGAAATCCAAGCCTGTATCTACTCCTCAAATGTCTTTGGATAGGAGTAGTTTACTGGGACTGGGTTTAATTCAGGCTATTGATCCTTCTTGTATAGTAGTTTTTGGTAAAGGAGATTCCACTTTTCCTGAAAAGATTCAAAATTCTGAATCTCTACAGGAAGATGCAGGGATGGATTCAGGGATTTCTCCTTAGATTTCTGAGTCAGACTCAGAGGAGAACTCAGTTTCTCATTCTCCCTCTGGGGATTTCTCCTTCTCTGAGACTATTGTTAAAATGTCCCAGTGTTTTAAGTGGAAGAACACTGAAGTTTCTCACTAACTCAGAAAATGCTATGAAGGGAAGACCATCATGAATGGAAACTTGATCTGGGGGGTTTCCAAGATTTGATCCATCTGAGGAAAATTCTGCAAGTAGATTCTTTGCCTCCTCCTGATTGTGCAATCAACTGGCAAAATTCTTTTCCAGGACCCCATGCAAGAATGCCTGGAAGGCAGATGCATTTTCTTTGTACAGGAATGCTTCTATATGCTTTTCCACCCTTCCCACTAATATCCCTGGTACTTCTGAAGATTCAGAAGGAATTCTCCAAGATCAGTGTTGTGACCCCCTTCTTGTCCAGGCAACTGTGTCTCTCCCTTCTTTTGGAAATAGCTAGGGGCAATTACCACAAGATTTCTCACAGACTGACTAACAGAAGACCATGGGTGTTTGATACACCGCAATATTAATCATCTTCAGTTGACTGCCTGGATGATAGGGTCTTAATTCCTTTTAGGCACTTGTTTTCTAAGGATGTGCAGCAGATACTAATAGAGGCAAAAAGCGTGCTATAGAAAATCACATATTAGCAGATGGAAAAAGTTTTCTAGTTGGTGCTAGCAACATAACCAGCACCAATTCAGGGCTAGCTGTTCTCTGGTTTTCCAGTATTTTTGTGAGTTACTGTCATATGGCATTTTTTATCCTCTGTTCAAGGTTCATTTATTGGCCATCTCAGCATGACCATTGATCCTCCTCTTTCAATGCAGTCTCATGTCAAAATGTTCTAAAAAGGGGTTTTGCATAAGAGGCCTGCTAGAAAACTGGTGGCCTCTCCTTGGCATCTTCGTTTTATGTTAGAAAAGCTAACACCTGCTCCATATGAACCAGCTAATCCAGCTGATTGAGGTTCTTAACTTGGAAAACACTTTTACCTCTTTTACCTCTGCAAGAAGGGCATCTGAGTTGCAAGCTCTTATGGTGAGTTAAGTCTGTATCATTTTCCATAGGGACAGGGATTGTTTGAGAACTAATCCTCCTGTTATGCCTAAAGTGGTAACCCAGTTTACTTCCAGCCGCACTATCCATCTCTGCATTTTCTCTCCTGAATCTAAAAATGGGGGAGAAATGATATTCCATACCTTGGATGTCCACAAACAACTCAGATACTATCTTCTAAATCTTTCAAGTCAGTTGCTCTTTTTTTGTGACGGTAAGAAGAAGAGATAACCTTTGTCAAAGCAGAATATTTCCAACGGTTTGCCTAAGTTTATTACCTTTTGTTATACTCACCATAACAAATCCATTCCAGGCAGGGTCATGGCCCCTGTACCAGGTTCTTGGCTTCAGATATGGCTTTTTGAGAAGGGTTGGATTCTAGAAGTACTCTAGAAGCTGCAGATTGGTCTTCTGTACATACTTTACAAAGCACTATAAGCCGTATTCCTTCTCTAGGTCTAGATCATGCTTTGCTAGGACCATTCTCCAGGGGCTCCTGGACCCTTCTCCTTCTACTTCTTAAATGTGTTTACCTATGGTAATCTAAACATATAGCTAAGACTACTGCAGTAGTGATTAATATGAAGAACATAGTACAGTTGTATATACTATATGCTTTAGTAACACAATCACAGTAGATAGTCGAATGATCACTGCTGCAGTAGCAGTTCCCTTCCTCCATTCCCCTTATTTTTTGTGTTTTTCATGCCAGGGTGTGGACATATATATTTTGTGTTCTTAGCATTGTCCTTTCAGGGCTCAGGCTCCCTGTCTCTCTGCTTTGAAAGCTGGTCAGCTATTATATCCTTGGCAGGATATAACCCATATAGCTAAGGCTAATGCAGCAGTGATCATTTGAACATCTGCTGTTATGGAAAGTTCAACTTACACATCTGTACTTTTTGTGGAATTATATAACATCTCTTTATGAAACTTGCTCCCTAAACCTACATTACAATGTAATACATGTATGACTCACCAGACCGTGATGAATTTGTGTGGGTGTATTTGTCTATGTATTATAACTTTTCTTAAAAGGCTTTACTTTAACACAAGGGCTGCACTGAACCTTTTGACTAACCCATGGCCAACAGTCATGTGTTCATATGCATAACCAGAATGAACTTCAGGGATGCAGAGTTAACTAGTTTGGCCAGGGCCGTACCAGTGTCTGAAGAGGGTTTCTGCTGTTGTAGCCAATCCAGATACCAGGAATTTTGTTTAAGCACAGAAAACAATGTAATAACTGCAATAAGCATAGTACTTCTCAAGTACTTGACCTCCAGGGGAAAAATGCATCAGTAGTCATCTTTTCCTAATAAGAATATTATGTGGGCCACAAAATGGTTTGGGGAGTACGACCCTTGGGTTTCAGATGGAAGAGAGGTTTGGGGGAGTACTATTCTTGTGTTTGAGTTGGAAGGGGGTGTGAACATGTTTATGGAACTCTAACTTTTGCAATTTTTATCCTGCTGTTTGAACCAGACAGTTTCTTTGTGGTTGACCCCAGCTAGTTTAAACCCAGAGCAACATCTTTGCTTTGACTCTCAAGGCATTCACGCAACTGTAGTCAGATTATTTGCTCTTTTGTTTTAATGTGTTTAAAATGTATACATAATGCATTTCTCTCTGTTCATATTTATTTGTGAAGTGTGCATGGAAATTTTGAAAAATGTCAGTTCTAATGATGTGAATTTAGTCTATAAACTGACACTAAGAAATTAAATTTTCATTTATGGGACATGTTCTAGGTTCCTGGGTACAGTAACATTCTTTCCAGTTTCTCACTTTGTCAAACTTCTCTTCTCAATGCCTATACTTTAGAAAGGTGCATTATTGGGAAAAATGTTACAGGCTAAGCTGAATCTGTGATACAACAGGCTAAAGGCCTGATTGTATGACTCCAATGTCTCTGGACTGATAAGAGACCTGGCAATTGGTAAAGCCAACTGAGGAGTGTAGGAGTTTGTGACTGATGCTAATTTGCCTGTCCTGTACAATCTACCATAATAGAGCCTTCTAGCTGATTTTATGAGAATACATCAGCAGCTATAGATTAGCCTTGCATTATAGCATAGGTGACATAGGTGTGGAAGCATGTATATGCCAAATGGGTGTGGCTATGTTTTCTCTACTTTGACGGGTCAAGTATCAGGACTGTTAAACAGACTTTGGAAGGTTAAGGACTTGGGCAGAAATCTCTAATGGCTGTCTATGTAATAGTCCACAAAAAATGTGGACAATGATGGCTGGCAGGCAATGGGATAAAAAAAAGAGACAGAGAGGGAAGAACTGGAGGTTTAAATTTTCCTTATGCAGTGATGATTTTTATTTATTTACTTACTATTTGGTAACTGGGTAGCTAGACTTGGTCCAGAGACCTTTTCAGCCATTGTGCATATTGTCCCTACCATATTAAAATGAGGCCTTTTTGAACAAGAGAATCATTCAATGGGTGGCTGGAGACTATCAGATTTACACATTTGCAAATCTAATGGTGTCATAAACAAATCCCACTCAAGGAACCTAAATCTTTTTTGAAAAATGAATAGAAAATGCTGGAAAGATAGGTATGTATCATGGAGAATCAAAGAATACCACACCTATGGAACCATCTTCCACATAAGGCAGAGGGCTACGTTTACTCTTGTCAAACATAAATTGAAGGAATGGATGGGTAACACAAATTCACTTTCTGGTTTAGCACCACTGGCCCACATGGATAAGGAAACATAATTACTCCAACATATACTTATCTAGTCAGCCTTAGGGTATTCATATTGTAAGGCTAGGCTTCTTAAGATCCTCATTGATTTATAGCCTATTAAGTACTTATGAGCCTATCATTTTAAAGCCATTGAATGTCTTTGCATCCCTTACTGCATAGGATTTCCTTGCATTTCTTCTAAGATATGTTGGGGAAGAACTTGGCAATCCCTCTACCCAAGTCTCAAGTCTGTTAACTGAAATAATCCTTCTGTTTCTATAATCTGTGGCATGTCATACATGATATGCTCAAGTTGATCTAAAAGTTAAGTACTTCTGATTGCTACCACTCATAACTTCATATGTTGTTGGACCTAATGATATTGAAATTTTACTCAAGCATGACTCTGGGTCTGTTACAACTACCCAAGAATACAGCCTTGTTTATATCACGCAAGAAAGAGATGGGTTGACCACTGTTTTTTGTCATTCTGTTTTATTTCTTGCATTATTTCAGCAGTTTTCAACTGTTCTATTTATCTCTCACGTTTCTTTTCTTGGCTATACAGTTAGATGCTTAGCAAAATGATTGAGTCTTTGGCAACAAATATATTTCTGTACACTGCATGCCCTGCACAGTGTTTTGTGGCTTTTTGCCATATTATGGTCCATGGGAATGAGACAGGAAATGGAAGCAATGACATATCATCACGTGAACGTGCCATTATTTCATGCGCTGTAGCTGCTGCTTTGCTTGGTTTAAAGATTTACTCTTGACAGGCCCTGGTTCCTTCTGTCAGCATCCATACATGGTGTTCATTAGAAATGCTGTTCAGGAAAATCATTGGTTTTAATCATGTATGACATGCAATTTCTGCTTTAAATGGTTTCACCCATGTGGATTGTTTGCTTTTATAATAAAAAAATTACTGCACATCAGTGGGTAGAATTTCACAAAAATGGCTACATATGTGGTAATGTCAAATTCCTCAAAAGTTCCAGTGAACAGAAGTGCAATGCATGCCTTCCACTGTGACATTGTTTTTAATAAAACTATCTAACATTTCAGAATGACTGACTTTGATTTTCAAGTCTATGTCAAAATGAAATGCTTTGTTGTAGATTTACTGCACATTAGATGTTAAGATGGTTTCTAATCTTGTTGTGAGCTACTGAAGCAAAGAAACAGTAGACTTACAAGAACCACTTGACTTTTGCAGTCTATTTTTTCCTACTTAGAGATGTAATGCAGTTCCTTATTTACCAATATGTTGTATTTCCATATATCCTAACAGGTTCCCTACTGAAATGTTGGCATTTGAAATGCCAAGTGCCAAAAGCCGAAAACCAAAAACACAGGAGAAGAGTGAATCTTAAATTGCTCTTTGCTTTTAAACTTCTTTTTTGCAGTGGTAGGGGGCAAACCCTCTACTCCCCTGAACTTATATATACCAACTCTGAGATCAACATACCTTGGAGAAAAGAGAATATTCCAAGAAATAGCATCTCAGCCCTAGTATACAATGGATATAAAAAGTGTACACACCCCTGTTAAAATGCCAGGTTTTTGTGATATAAAAAAATGAGACCACGATAAATCATTTCAAACCTTTTCCCACCTTCAATGTGACCTCTAGCCTGTACAATTCAATTGAAAAACAAACAAATCTGTTAGGGGAAAATATAAAAAATAAAAAAAGTATAATAAGCTGGTTGCATAAGTGTGCACACCCTTAAACTAATACTTTGTTGAAGCACCTTTTGATTTAATTAGAGCATTCAGTTATCTTTGGTTCACACCTGCCATCAATTAAAGAGACTCTGATTAACTCCAAATAAAGTTTAACTGTCCTAGCAGGATTTTCCTGACATTTACTCAGTTGCCTGCTACAGCAAAAGCCATAGTTCACAGAGAGCATACAAAGCATCAAAGGGACCTCATTGTTGGAAGGTATCAGTCAGGAGAAGGGTACAAAAAAATTTCCACAGCATTGGATATACCATGGAACAAAGTGAAGAATAGGACAACAGTGATGTTGCAAAGAACTGGAAGTCCCTCCAAACTTGATGAAAAGACAAGATGAAAACTGTCAGGGAGGCTGCCAAGAGACCTACAGCAACACTAAAAGAGCTGCAGGAATTTCTGGCAAGTACTGGTTGTGTGCGACATGTGACAACAATCTCCTGTATTCTTTGTATGTCTGGACTATGGGGTAGGGTTGCAAGACGGAAGCCTTTTCTTATACACATAAACATCCAGGCCCAGCTAAAATTTGCAAAAAATACATCAAGTCTCCCAAAAGCATGTGGTAAAACATGTTATGGTCTGATGAGACCAAGGTTGAACTTTTTGGCCATAATTCCAAAAGGTATGTTTGGCACAAAAGGAACACTTCACATCACCAAAAGAACACCATCCCCACAGTGAAGCATGGTGGTGGCAGTATTATGCTTTGGGGTTGCTTTTCTTTAGCTGGAACTGGGGCTTTAGTCAAGGTGGAGGGAATTATGAACAGTTTCAAATACCAGTCACTTTTGGCCCAAAACCTTTAGGCATCTGCTAGAAAGTTGACAATGAAGAGGCATTTCACCTTTCAACACAACAATGACCCCAAGCATACATCCAAATCAACAAAAGAATGTCTTCACCAGAAGAAAAGTAAAGCTTTGGAATGGCCAGCCAGAGCCCAGATCTAAATCCAATAGAAAATCTGTGGGGTGACCTGAAGAGGGCTGTGCACAACAGATGCCCTCGCAATCTGACAGATTTGGAGTGCTTCTGCAAGGATGAGTGGGCAAATATTGCCAAGTCAAGATGTGCGATGCTGATAGACTCCTACCCATGAAGACTGAATGCTGTAATTAAATCAAAAGGTGCTTCAACAAAGTATTAGTTAAAGGGTGTGCACACTTATGTAACAAGCTTATTGTACGTTTTTTATTTTTTATATTTTTTCCCCTAACATATTTGTTTGTTTTTCAATCTTATTGTACAGGTTATAGGTCACATTAAAGGTGGGAAAAGGTTTGAAATGATTTAGTGTGGTCTCGTTTTTTTATATCACAAAAACCTGGCATTTTAACAGAGGTGTGTACACTTTTTATATCCACTGTATGTAAATTTTATTCTTTTGGCCATTGAGTCTCTGTATTTCTAGACTCTCTCTAGTGGGTACCGACATTTCAAATGGTTACTATCCTAACATCAGTCTCATGATTAATGATTCCCCTCACTGTTTTGATGCCTTCATTTCCACAGTAAGTCTGTTTAGTTCATGTCAACAATAGCTTCACCTCTGTACCTCTGAGACACCCCCTCTGCCTTTCACTCTTTACTTTTACCAATCTCTCCTTTTAAATGGTGAGACTTGAACTTGCCCTTTCAGTGCCTGAAAGTTTGATTTCTAATTTTCTCAGTGAAGTATGCCTTTTCCTACTACTTCTAGCATGCACTCACATAACTTTTTTGCCTTCTTCGATAGCCATCACTCTGTCTGTCAATCTGTGAGTGGAAACCAGTACTTTAAGGGCCTGATTCCAAAAACGCTTGCTCTTAATTGACTCATTCTGGTGTAAGTCTGCCCTGATTTTGAAAGACTTGTTCTCTGAGTAAGTGACTTACTTCACTGTAAAGCTTGTCTACAAACAGGCTTGCATCAGTGGCCAGAATCCAAAAGATCTACTGTGTGGGTAAGAGAATTGCTTTAGAGCAAGCCCTTTGGAATCTGGTCCTTAGTGCCTCTACAGAAGAAAAATTGTCACATTTTCTTCTGATCATACCTTTCAGTAATCTACTGTCCCTTTCTACTGTTATCTTACACCAAATACTGACATTTGGCTCACCTGGTATAACTTCCAGTTTTGATTTAAGCACCTTCTGACCTCATTTTCTAGCCTTTTATTGGGAGCTTATTACTTTTCACTTTGTTTAGAACTAAGTTACCCTTTATTTGATCTACCTTAGATCCAGCCTTACAAGGCTGCACCTCATACTTTCTACCCCATTTTGCACTTTGATACATCTCTTTTCATGTCATCTGTAACTAATGCATGGCATGATTAATTAACATTCAGTTTTGGATAGCTCTGCATGGTGTCCTAAGTGCCATGTCACACTGAGGGTAAGTTGGTAGTATAAAATGTAAAAGCACTTAGGTTCAGAGGTTCATAGGATGATACTAGGCTATTGGCCCGGAGGCCCTTATAAGCCTAGCCAAGAATTTCACCCATGTTCCCGCAAAGTCAACACCTGTTTCCTCTGTCCATCAGGATAGGGCACATGGAAAACATGCGCAGGATGTCCAGTACAACAAGCCAAGTCATGTGATAACAAAAATCCTATCGCTATGTATATTAATCACTATGTAAATCCAATGTAACTACTGTCTGTATATTTTAACTGTGGAGCTTTTCTCCCCGGGCCTCCACTGAAAATGGACCTACGTCCAGTCGGACACTCCCGGTCAACAAATGTAAATAAATTAATAAATAAATAAAATCCTATTACAAGTTTATGGATCTGAAATTTCTCTGTGCTTATAAACGTCATGTTGTGTAGCACAACACTGAAGTATCACAAATAGCTGTATGGCAAGCTATTACTGAGCAACACTGCAACAAGAAAAACCTGTAAATGAAGAAATTCATTACATAGGCACAGAAAACACATGAAGAAGAGCTATCCAAACCTATGATAAATATAATGTGCTCCAAATGCATAGCAACACTGGCACCTGTAAATTCAGAAAGGAAGATATAAAAAATATTTTAGCAAAATAGCAATAACCCAGAAAACTGAAATAGTGCAGATAAAACATATATCCTATAAACATATGGCCAGAGCGCAAATAGAAAACACATGCAGTCAATCAAGAAAATGCATGCACGTGAGAAGTAGTGCATCAGATCAGACAGTTATATCCATACCACATGACCTAGATCCAGGCCACAGTGTGTGGATGTCCTAATAATTGCTTCTACAGCAAATCATGTAAAAGCAGTAAATCGATACACAGATACAAGCAGGTAAAATACACACACACACACACACACACACACACACACACACACACACACACACACACACACACACACACACACACACACACACACACACACACACATACCTCCCCCATTATAAGGCAGAATAGACTAACAGGATTCCAGTGTACGGTACCATGTAGTGAAAGCACAAGTCAGGTATTATATCTGTTTACTATAGTTAGGTAACTAACTAGAGTACATGTTACATATATGACCCTCACACAAGCAAATCTTGTAGGCTGACCACAGCTTCCCAAAAACACATTTAGATGAATGCTATACTAAGCAACTAAACACAGTTGGAATGACTTCATAAACAGTAGAAACATCTTTGCAGTAAAAACAAGTATCCCCTGTATTCATGAGTCAGTTCAACGTCTTGGCATATTTCATTCCAGGAGTGTGTGGGCATCAATAGGGAATTAATGGGGAGCATCCCCCTTACAAAACTTATCTTTAAAAATTATATATATTTACCAAACTCCGAGCCTGTGTTGCTTCCTGTCCTAAGCAGATGGGTATCTATCTTTCAATTTACATGTGCTCCACTGGATCTGCAGTTCATAAAGAGAAACAAGCTCTAGTTCATCTGGATGGCACATACATGCAGTCATTGCTAGGAATTTTTTTATATAAATACTAAACTCAAACTATTTATTAATGGTATGAATGCTGAACAGCAAGTATGCATCAAATTTGAGAGACAATGATTTATGAACATATCTGTAATTTGTTCTATAAAAGTCAACAGTAAGACACTTTTCATATATCTGGTCAATTAGTCAGACATTAACAAGTTGGATGTCACATGATAAGCTTATATATATCTATATCTCTATCTATCTATATCTCTGTCTATCTATCTATCTATCTATCTATCTATCTATCTATCTATCTATCTATCTATCTATCTAATCTATCACAGGGTTGCACATAGTATATATATTACCACATGCCCAGAGCCTGAAGGGTCAGTGTTTTATGATCCCTGGGTATGCTGTTACATTATGGACATCAATATATATATATGGATTCACTTCAGAATCACAAACTTCTGAAATCTTGAAATTCATATGGTCGAGACCATATGATTGAGGTTTCAGAAGTTTGAAATTCTGAAACAAATCCAACAAAAAAAAATCAACAACAGATAAAATGTTTCTGCAGGGGGGCAAGCCCCCCTGCACCCCCCACACCCCCACTACTTAAATATACCAACTCTGAGATTGCACTACAGCGAGGAACTGGGAAATCTCCCTTTCCTCACTGTATGCAGATCTCTGTTCAGAATTTTGAAATTCTGAAACCTTGATCATATGGTCTCGACCATATGACTTTCAAGATTTCAGAAGTTCGAGATTCTAAAGTGAATCCATATATATATATATATATATATATATATATATATATATATACATATATATATATATATATATATATATATATGGTTCTACCTGACTTCACCGAAACACCACAACACCGACAACGCAATCACCGAAACCACATAACCGACAGTACAAAAACACGAAAATCCACATGCCCGACAACGAAATAACCGACGGTACACAAACACGAAACCTTATACACTTCACACACCACAATCAACAAACAAAACACATTCCCCATCCAAAAACCACATACACAACACAAGCACACCAAAATCCTGCAAACCCACACTAAACCTCACATACACAACTACCTACAACCCTGACCCAAACCCTAACCCTAAGGTCCGTCACTACCAAGACACTTACCTGACCCGGCTCCTAACCCTAACTCACTTATCCCCCTAACCCAAACACAATCACTACCAAGACACTTACCTGACCCGCTCCTAACTCTAACTCACTTATCCGCCCCTAACCCAAACACATTCACTACCGCACACTTACCTGACCCGCTCCTAACCCTAACTCACTTAACCCACCCCTATCCACACTTACCTTACTCGCACCCTAACGTCCGTCACTACCGCATACTTACACAGCCTTTTCCCATTTCGGCATCCTCAGCGCCGGTGCTTTCATCCGTCGGGTCGGTCTTCTGCACTGTCGATCTTCTGGGTCCCGTCGCGTCGGTCTTCTGCACTTTCGCTCTTCTGCGGCTCCCGATTTCGCTGTCGATGTTCCGGCGTGTCGGTGAAGTCAGGTAGAACCATATATATATATATATATATATATATATATATAGTTAGTTAGTTTAGCTAACTGATAGCTCTGCAGGATTATAAGTTTTTAACTGTGTAGAATTTTGCTATGAAATTTTCAGAGTAATCACTTAAGGAACTCTTTTTATCAAAGTACTGTGTGTTCTTATGCAAGTTAGTTGATCCAGAGGCATACCTAAGGGAGGGCACAAAGTGTAAATGAGGCACAATTGCCAGATGCATTTCTGAATGTCAGTATTTCTTTTGTGGTCAGAACTGATTCACTTTACTGTACTAAATGTTTGCTCAAGCCCAAGTTTTTTTTTTCTTTTTGGACTTAGCCCTTTGAGAGTTTTTTTTATCAATTTAAGTTTTGAAATGGCATCAGGAGTATTAGAATATCTTTCAGCTATACCTCTGAGTCTATCAACAGGTGTTAACACTACACAATATCTCAAATGAATTCCAGTAGATGGAATCCAGGTGATAAAACCTGTATATGAATAGTACCCTGCTTCACAAACGTATACAATTTCTCAAGTAAAACTGCTTCAAAAATAATGAAAACCGTAATACATTTTGATGAAAACTCCAAGGACTGAATACACCCCCAAATCATTTTAAGTTGATTTAGTTAATGTTATGCTTGTTACACACTAAATAGAATCATAGAAATTACAAGGCCAAATTAGTCATTCTACCATTAGACAAAGCTTCTTTTCTTGAGGAGGACCAGTCATGTCAAGTAAGTGGTGAATTTGTAAGTACCCATCTAATCATCCAATTCCCACTTGAAGGAAGATAGTCTCACACTGCTTTACATGCAGTGAGATTCTATTCTTGAGATGGGGGCAAGGCATTGTGTAATCTGTCATGTAATTGTATTTATCTGTTGGTGTACATTTAGATGCTGGTTCTGGTGTTTGTGGGACTATTTGTTTTATGGAGATACAGAAAGTCTTGGGCTATTCGGTCCCTAATGGCTCAGAATGCATAGATCTCCTCCCAGGAGTCTATAAGTTACTGAAAATAAAGTATTTCCAGTCTTTCCTGAACTATTTTCTTAGTTTATTTATTTATTTATTTTATTTTACATTTGTTGACCGGGCTAGTCCAGCTGGATTCATGTCCATTTTCAGTGGAGGCCCGAGGAGAAAAGCTCCAAGGATACAAACAAGATAATAAACATAAAGAATGAAGAATAAACACATTTTACAAAGGCAATAAGCAAGAATGCAGTGATTTTAGTACAGGTAATACAAATGTAAAAAGAAGACAAGTAAAACACCTAAGTAAAAGGAAGGCATTAGCTGCTTTCAGTACAAAGTTAGGTGTTATGAAGTTCAATGTATAATACATACTTGTTAAACCAAAAAATATATATATGGTATTTTTTTTTTTTTTTTTTTTTTTTTTAAGAGAACACTAGTAACTATAGAGGTATTAAGTTATTTGTAGTCAGATAGAATATTGTAGTGATGACTAGAGAATTATGATAGTGAATAGATGGAAGTAGTTAGGATTGGTACAAGAGCATAGCCAGAATTTGTTAAGATGTATTAGGAGTTGTTTCTTGAAGAGTGGAAGAGTGGCTAGAGAGGATATATGTGAGGGAAGATTATTCCATGTTTTACCAACTGAGTTGGAGAATAGGTGGTTACCTGCAGAGTTAGTGGTTCTAGTAGTGTTAACTTGTAACTTCTCTGAAGAACGTAGTTGTTTCAGGTTATTATAGGGAGTCAGGAGGCTGCTAAGAGCAGGTGTTTTTGATGGTTGATATAGGATTTTGTGTGCTATTAGGAGTTGTTGATAGATAAGCTTATTAGGAAGTTCTAGCCAGTGTAAATGTTTTAAATTTATACAGTGGTGAGTTCTAGATTGAGATGCTGTAGCAAATCGAGCAATATTATGGTAAGATGTAGTCAGTTTCCTGAGGTTGCTTTTAGAGAGATTAGTATAAATAGAAGAAGCATACAAAAAGGTGGAGATAAGATGTGTTTGGGCTAAGGTGGTCCTTGCTTCAGGTGTGAGGAAGGGCTTGATTCTGTACAGTGAACCAATCTTTTTATTAACTGCTTTTATTGTGTTATTGATGTGATAATCATAGTTAAGATTATTATCAATAGTAACACCAAGCAGTTTTGTTGTAGGGTCTGGTGAAATGTGGGAATTATCACTTGTAGTAATTGTGAAGTTTAGTTGAGTAGATTTGTGGGTAGGTGAAAAGAGTAATAGTTTGTTTTTTTGGGGTTCAGAAGAAGACGTCTATTCGAGAACCTCTGTTCAATGGTTGAGAAGGTTGTTTGTGTGAGTGCCTGGAGTTCTGTTTGAGAGGAAGCTGTACAAATAATGGTAGAATCATCAGCATATTGCATACAGGTAGTGTTTTGAATAGATGATTGGAGATCATTAATAAAGATAGAAAATAAAAGTGGACCTAGTATAGATCCTTGAGGTACTCCTAAGGAGATAGGACGTAGAGCAGATAGTGAGTTTTTCCAGAGTACTGCTTGTTGGCGGTTTTCAAGATAGGATGAAAACCAGGTTAAGGAAGAGGAATGCAAGGCAAGGGATTTAAGTATGTGTAAGAGAAGTGTATGGTTTACCATATCAAAGGCTTTTGATAGGTCTAGGAAGAGAGAAGAGGTTAGTTTGTTGTTGTTACGGTTACAGTTGATAGTGTTGGTAAAAGAAAATAAAGCAGTGGTGGTACTATGTGAAGGTCTAAATCCATGTTGAGTGTTAGCTAGTAGATTGTTATGGAGGAGATGGTTAAGTAGTTGTTTGTGTATGCATTTTTCCATGATTTTAGCTAGAGGAGATAATAGTGCTATGGGGCGGAAGTTAGAGAGGTCAGTAGACTTACCTCCTTTGTGTAAGGGTATGATATGTGATATCTTCCAGATAGCAGGGAAAGTACATTCTTTTATGGATCTGTTTATTAGAATAGAGACAGGGTAGGCTATAGCTTTAGCTGCTATTTGCAGGAATTCAGCAGGAAGTTTATCAGCTGAAGGGGTAGTGGGTTTAAGTTTTTGTAAAAGAGATTGTATATAGGAGGTCGATATGGGTTGTAGTTGAAGGGGAGGCAGAGAGTCATTGAAGTTACTTAAAAGGAGTTGAGAAGTGTCAGGTGATAGGTGGATATCTAGACTTTGTATGGAGGTAGTGAAGAAAGTATTGAAGTTATTAGCTATTAAGGTGGGATCATCAGGGTCAGAATCCTGAGGGTTAGGAGTAACTGTCTTACCTGGGGTAAGTAAATTGTTAATACTAGACCAGAACTTTTTTGGTTCATTTCTGGTGGATTGCTGAAGTTCAAAGTAATAATTCTTTTTATCTGAAAGGATGGCTTTTTTGGTAATGTTCCTGAGTTCTCTAAAGGTTTGATGATGTGTTGGGTTTTTAGAGGAATGCCATTTCTTCCAAGATTTATTTCTGAGGAAGATTTTCTGCTTAGTAGTGGATGAAAGCCAGGGTGCTGTTTGAGTTTTTATTCTAATGTTGCGACTTGGGGCATGTTGATTTAGGATTGAAAGGAATGTTGAATTGAAGTGTTCAACAGCCTTGTTAAGTGTGAGATGTTTTAGAGAGGTCCAATTGTATTGTGAAAGTTCTGTTTGAAACTGTTCGGGATTAAATTGTTTTTTGGAGTGAAGTGTTCTGAAAGTGGTAGGTAAGGTTAGGTTAGTTTTAGTTCTAATGATGTAGGTGAGGGAGTGATCGCTAAGGTCATCAGGAAGGATGCCAGTTTGGTAAGTTTGCAGTGGGGAATTGGTAAGGATCCAGTCTAAGGTAGTTTCCTTTTTGCTATTTTTATTGATTCTGGTGGGAGTATTAATGAGTTGTTTGAAACCATAAAGGTTTATAAGGGAAGAAGGGTTATTATTGTTACAGGATTTCCAATCTATATTAAAGTCCCCAAGGAATAGTGTTTCTTGAGGGAGTCTAATAGAAAGCTGGTCAAGAATATGTTCTAAGGTGGATATGTTATTACCAGGGGGGGAGATATGCGCAAATAATGTTTATTGCTTTAGAATTGTTGATTTGTAATTTGGAGCAAATTACTTCGGCATTGTTGTTTTGGGAAAGGTCAATAGGAGTAAGCTTTAGGTTTGTTTTGTATAGAATTGCTACTCCCCCTCCCTTTCTGGTGGTGCGATCCAGTCTAACAATGTTATAACCAGGTGGGGTAATTTCAATGTCTTTAATTGAAGGCTTTAGCCAAGTTTCAGATAAGCATAAAATATCAAATTTGTGCGTTTCCAGCAAGGCATGGAGTTGACTAATTTTATTACAGACACTACGTATATTTAGATGGGCAATGGATAGTAGGTTAGAGTGTTTAGAGGATGAGAGAGAGAAGGGTTTGGTTTGGTTTTGATGTGTGTTGTTTGTATTATCATGAGGGCCTGGGTTGGGGTGTATGTCCCCATCTTGAGGTAGATGGAGAAATGCATAATGTTTTTCTTGGCTATGTTTATGGAAAGTGTCAAATGTTTTCTTTGTTTTAGATTTTAGTAGTTTGCAGTGTAGTATCCTGTGGTATCTGGCAAGAAGGTAGATGGATTGTGAGGAAGTATGAAAGAAGGTTGGGGGTAAGGATGTTGCATGTGTACAGGTGTGTTTTGAGGGAAGTGAGAGAGGAACAGTCAGAGAATGTTCGTAGGAGGTAAGGAAGTAAGTAGTAATAAGAGAGGAAAGTAATAAAAAGGAGATAGGTATTTTCAGTTGTAAAAGGAGGATAGATGGAGACATAGTAATGTAGATGTAGGTTATCAGAGAAGATAGTTATAGTGTAAAGGTATGTTGTAAGGTGAGAGTACCCTGGGAAGGTAGGTCAAAAGGTAGGGCTGTGATGTTTAATTTCTGCTAGTAAGAAAGGAAGGGGGTGGTTATGTTTGATAGGTGGGTGTATCTAAGTTCAGGAGGGTTGGGCCATTCAGTTAGGTATGGATATGATTGGGGAGGAAGTCTAATGGGTGTGTCTGGAGGCAGGATAAATGTAGGACCCCTGGGGTGGGTGGGAATTGGGGGTAGGGAGGGGAGCGGAGTGAGCCCACAGGGCGCACGGAGCGGGAAGAGCCAAAGAAGAGAGGTTGAGGAGAAAAACAATCAGTGAAGTGCTATAGTAAAGGTAAGTAATTCAAGGGGATGCAAGAATGTTTAAGCTTGAGATAGGTAATGCTGGAAATATCAGGGAAAGGAGAATGGGAGGAATAAAAAAACAGCACAAATAGGCTAACAGAAAATAAGATACCTAGAAATTGCTCGGCAGAAAAAGTTTGCAGGGGTGAACAATTCTAGAAGAAGAGAGCCACCTAGTGGACCCAGCCGGTATTACTGCCAGGACTAGTTACAGAGCTTGAGGTTTATAGAAAGGAGCAGGTAGCTGGAGATACTAGTGGGTGTAAGTGGTCAGCTGGATGGAAGAAGCTTTAGGTTGGCTGCTGGCAGATCTAGTTAGGAACCTCTGTGGTCTTTCTAGTTATTTGCTATGTCTAGTCAGCTACATCCCAAAGGGGGCATTATATTCACTGACCATCCTAATCAATGCTGAGTATAAAAATGTAACAATGACCACTTTAGATTTAGATGATATTCCCATGGTAATTAGTTGCAGATCAGCAGGACTTATGCCAACCCTTGTTACATGGTGATCAAAGGAAAGGAAATTGTCATCTCGCATTCCAATCTCTGTAATGAGTGTATGGGGCGTATTCTCTATGTTGTATGTCATGAGATGGAGTTGTCTACCAAATGTGATGTTACATTATTTAATATTTAATGTAAGGCCATGTTTTGTAAGCCAGCTATTTACAAATGTAAGTTCTTGCTGAAAGGCTTGGATGCCAGAGGGTGACTTGACAATAACTCCCAAATTATAGTTCTCTGCAAACTTACCTAACCATAGGTCTTGTTTGTGGCTTGGAGATCAGACAAATGCTGCAGAAAAGGGGTCCCAGCACAGAAACTTGAATGACAAAAATAGTTATTTTCATACTCTCTGATGATGATGATGCTACCCACACTGTCTGGGTTCTGTCCTTTGGACAATTTGCTGTCTGTCTTACCACATAGGGATACACATTGCAAAGGCATTTGGTTTACTAATGATGGAACCATGGGTGTTGGTGTCAAATGCTTTTGCTAGATCCAGGCATGCCATGTGTATAGCATGGCCACTGTCAACAGCTTATGTTACTCAAAGAAGCTAATCAGATTCATTAGACAGGATCTAACCTTTAGAAAACTAAACTGCTGTGGATCTAATCTGAGATTTTAATGTCATAAAATATCATGTCAGTTAGAATATGTCCAATGACTTTCCAAATAAGACTAGTTAGGCTGATGGACCTGTAGTTATTGAGGTCAGTAGTGGGGCTATCCTTATGGAGAACTGAATTTGTTTGCTGGTATGTTCATAACATCTGTTGGGTCTGAGTATATGGGACCATTTTGGATAAGTTCAGAGCAATGTCGGGTGTTGTGTCCAAGTTTCTTAAGTAAAGAAGGATTTATTGTTGTCCTTGGCTTTGGATTATAACCTATGTTCACGAACTGCCTTGGTAGACTTAATAGTATATATCAAGCTTTTAGTCCATTTTCTTAAGTTTACCTTGATTTGAAGATCTTTTAATCTATTATATATTTTATGGACTTTTTTATTGTGAAGTTTATTTATGTTGGTGGAACACCTGGGTCATTTGTTTTTTCTTAAATTTCCCATTATATTTAGATCTGGATGGGACTGTCTGTTCTATACAATTATTTAAGAGGCAAAGAATTCATTTATGAGGTTTACATGCTGTGGCCATGTCTGGGACTGTACTACTATGAGTGCATTTTGAAACTTCTTCACAGAATTTGATAAATTTGATAAACTTTGTGTATTTGAAATCCTTGAATTCAAAGATATTAGCTCTTACAGGTTCACAGATTTTAAAGGTGAAGGTTGCCAATTTAAAGTGTGATCTGACTGGAGGGGGAAGGAGATAACAGGGAAATGGTGCATGGCAAAGTTATATTCGTAAGGACCAGTTCAAGTAATGTTGTCTCTGGTGACTTTGTCAACAGTTTAGTCCAGGAAGCTTTTATTAATAAAATCCCAGAAATTTTGGGCATATCCTACATTGAGGTATAGCTGCTTTAGTTTATTGATAGTAGTTAGTTTCCCATGATGAAAGAGCTCTTATTTATAGGGAGTCCTTTGTGTAGATTTATGAACCATGTATGATTTTTCAGAGGATATCGAGGGTGTCTTGTAACAGGCTATGAACAGATGGAGTTCTAAATCACACTAAGACTGAATTTTGTATGCAGTCTCTGGGAGTTTGTGTAGAGCAGATACGGTCCCAGACAATTAGGGAGATGCCACCACATTTACCATTTGGACTGAAAGCATTATAGGTGCAAAACCTCAATATGAAGGGAGTGTTTTTTTGAAAATGTAAAAGCGTTCACTAATTACAGACAAATGCAGATGATCTTCAAGTCTGGGCATCTTGTTGTTGAGACATCTGGTATTGAGCAGAGATGCATTGATGTGATCTTGATTTGGATATTGATTTGACCTGTCAGTTAGAATAGCATGTCCATCAGCCTAAAGAGCCCTATGAAGGCAGTAAAGGCTTTAGCCAGTATGCAGAAGCCTTGGAACAAGAGGTGCAAGCTATCCTTAGCACTGGCCAAGCCTACACTCTTTCCTGATTCATACTGGATCCACCGAAATGATGTTAACTTGTTGAGGTGAATTATCTTTTCTTTGTACCTTGGCATAGTTTTCAGAAAAAAAAAGATCCACCGAAGTTAGTATCTAGCCTGCATTTGTGACTTGCGTGGAGAACTCTGACATGTCTCACTGCATCTCCCTCAGGGTTCTGTGCATCAAGTCATCCACTCTCCCTTAAGGACTACCACCATCTCCTGACATATTTGTTAGGTGGAAGTGCCTTAAGGACCCTTAAGATATTGGCATCCTGGTACCTGAAAGATAGCTTAGCATCACCCTGTCTTTGTCCAGCCCGGTAAGAAAAGAATCAGTGTTTGACAGCCACCAGTCACCAAAATGTTTTTTTGTTCAAAGAGTTTTGTGGCATGATGGATTTAGTATGGTTTACATCTTGGTGACTTTTTGCTTTATGTGTGGATGAAGATGTTGTGGTAGTATATTTTTGTTGAGAAATAGACTTAATAGGTCTAGGAGGCCTTGACAATAACTTCTTTATAGCCTCAACATAAGATGTTTTAGAGTGGAATGGTGCAGAGCATTGTAGGAGTGTGTACTACTCAGTCTATTTCTTTTTTTGTTTTCTTTTTTTTTTTTTTTTAGAGTGAGGCCTCCATGGCATTTAAATGCTTGCATCTCTCAGAAACAGAATATGTTGTACCTAAGTAAGAGCTCATTAGCTACAAGTATCAGGCAGTTTCTGTACTGCATGAGGATACCAAGTGCTACGAGACTGGCAACTTGGCTACCAATTTTACTACAAGGATTATGAGAATGTAATTGTATTTCACTACCTTTTTATATATATATTTTTACTTAAACACAAAACACCTTCATTAAATTATCACATATGATATGGGCAACCATATGTTTACATAAATGAAAACAAACCATATTGACAGAACTTTAGTTGCAAATATACATCCCTTGTAATCTATCCTGTTATTGTCAGTCAAACATTGCAATAGATCATTAAAATCCTGCCTTGTTTTAAACCCTGTTCCTCCTTTGTATCTATTGCTCCCACAATTTCCATTTATCTATGTAATTTGCTCCTGCCCTTTTCTAATGATCCCAATTCCTGCTGCTTTATGTCTGTTACTATATACACTACTTCTGGTAAAGTTGGTTTAGAGTTTGATTTGCATTTTCTAGTAATTGCTTTTTTTGGCAGCCACCATAATTAGACTCAGCAAGGCCTTACTATGTCAAGGCAATTCCAATTCTGTATCATAGCTCAAAAAATAATTTCCTTAGTTACACCAATTTGCCCACCCAGTATCCATTACAGAGAAGTCTGCAGGGAATCTTTAAAGTCTGACAACTCATTACAGTCAGAAATTATGTTCCCAATTATCTCTTTCTTCCCTGTCACACTTTCAACATTTGCAGTCTATCTGAGGAAAAATTCTTTGGAGTCTACTTGGGGTAGAAAATATGTATGTAAACACTTCCAAGCAAAGATCCTAAATCTTCCAGACTTTGTTGCATATTTGGGAGACATACATATATCCCCCCATTGTTTCTTTGTGAATTGCTTATCCAGTCTCTATTCCCAATCCGTTCTGACCTCCTCTGATTGATTTTTATAATTATCATGCAATATTTTATATGCTGTACTAATTATTCCTGTTTTAACAGCAGTTTCTGTTCTAGATTCTACTAAAAACTCTACCAGTGCTGGTCTTTTGCTTGGGATCTCCCCATTTCTTTATCTGTGCCTATACTCTGATATCAATCCTTGATAGCGAGGACAATCTCTAGCCTGCAGTGAAAATAAATTCTTGGCCTCTTCTCATTCTATTACCTTTCCCCTCTCTGGTTATTTGCTCCCAATACCTTGGTTCTTTTCCCAGTTTTCTCCAATAAATTCCACCCCCCTCTTGCCTATTGTTTGCATTCCTAATTGCAGTCATTCTTATTGGCAGAATCTCCTTTCTCCATTCCCTTGTTGGCTTAGTTCTTAGAATACTTTCTGCTACTTTACAAATATAATACTATTCTGTATGGTTATTGTTATTTTCCTTAAGGATCTGCATCCAAAATCCCAGTCTCTCTCCTTGTTTCTTGATCTTCCCCCTGTTTCATCATTTTCCCTTTCCACTTTGCATTATAGGCTTTTTCTTGTGCCATGTAGCGCGGCCTTAACTGTGTAGCGCTGACATACCCCTTCAAATCTGGTAATCCCAAATCTTTCTGTTCAGTTGTAAGACTCATCTTATCCCACTTGACTCTTGCCTTCTTCCCCTCCCAGATAAAATCCTTCAGCTCTTTACTAATTGCTATCTACAACTTATCCTGTGGTTGATATAAAATATGCCTGAACTGTGTATAAAATTAAAGGGACTAAAACATTTTAACTGCTTCTTGTTATCCATATCCATATGACAGAGTTTCCAATTTCTCAGTTTTTGTATTGTATTTTATTTAGTCTCTTCTCACATATCCTTAGCTGCTGCACCAGAATCTTTATTAACCCATACTCCTAAGTACTTCATTTTATCATGTCCCCATAAATATGGATATTGCTGAACCAATTTGTGTGTGGGTACATAATTTACAGCTATTGCCTTTGTTTTAGTTTCATTAATTTGCATCCAAAAATGATTTGAAACTGCCTCAAAGTGTTCGACAACACTGAAATGCCCTTTTCTGGTTTTTATTAGGTATAAAATAATATCATTTGCAAATAGAGCCAGCTATTCTTGACTACCATATCAATGATACCGTTGAATTTCTGAGTCTTTTATTTTTTTGCCAGTGGTCCTACATGTAGTGCAAATAACAAAGGGGAAGAGGACACTCCTGTCTGGTTCCTTTGCTCAAACATAAATTTTCAGAGCTTTATACAGACTATCATAAAATTTCCATAATATTCCTAATACCTCTACAGGATCTGTAGTTATCTTCCTTGTCATAGGCTCCCTAAGCTTGGCGACAACCCTTTCTACTTTCTGTTGTCTGAGTCATTTTGGCTAAAAGTTTTTGTGCTCTAGTGTTATTATCAAAAAAACAGTTGCTTAACAGCAATCTTTCTAAACTTCTGCATATCACTGAGGTAATCCTTTATTTTCTGCTTAGCATTCTGCAGTTGGTCCTTTTCTTGTTCTGTGAGATTCATCCTATTTTGCAATACTTTAACGTTTGTCAGTCCCTCTAAATAATTCTTGTTGCATCTTAACCATACCTCTCTTTTATTTCCACCTTATTTTTAAACTCCATTTTAATTTTATTCCACTCTCTAGTTATATTTTCTGAAAAAAAGTCTATTTCTTCTAATTAACTCCTGAATAATTTCCACTACCCATTCCTTAAATTCCTGTCTTTTCATCAGAGAGGTGGGAAAGTGCCAATGCCTTATTTTATTTCATTGCCTTGCATTTTATTTTAGTTTTAATTGTTGTGTGATCTGAAGTAGTTACTGGATGCAAATCAAAACTCTCAATTAAATGCACATGTTCCTGTGAAAGTTCTGTCTAGCCTAGCCCAATTTTTGTATCTTGGGGAATAATATGTAAATTCACTCCAAACTCCTCCTACTGAATTCACATCTTCCATACCACATTTTTTCATACATTTCTTTAAACATCTACCCTCATTTGTTATATTTTTCCCTTTTGAGCCCCCTAGACATCTTCACTGCTGCAAATCAAATTCCAGTCCCCACTGATAAGCAATATACCCTGCTGAAAAGTGATTATTTCTCCAATAATTTTCTTAAGCTCCATTATAGCAGCTTTATGTGTAATATAAATACATGAACAAACAAGAGCCAGCAACAGGTTCCCAAAGGCTTTAATGAGGTAAAATAGTGTCAAAGACACAAGCACTCTCCATAACCTCAAACTAGTTTCGGTGTAATACCTTCTTCAGTGAGGATAACAGCCATAATAATTACATAAGACATGCTCCTTATATATACATGAATGATTAATCAACTAATAACCAAATGGTTACCAATTAGTTACAAAATCAGATTTAAAGACATGCTTCACAATGAAACCTAACTAATAAGTAGGAATTCTTAAATGCACAAACAGTGCATAAATTAAACAAAAATATAAATGTGAATAACAATAATATAAAGCCCAGATGTGGTGTTAAATAACTAACAAATATATATCTGTATAATTAATATATATGTAAAGATACATTACAAATGGTCATTCAAACCTGGAGAAAAAAGAGCTCCCAGGTGAATAATCCAGTATTTCTCTTTCATACTTAGGACACTCTGCCAACCAGTCTGGTTGGACCTGTTGCCCTGTACTTTATCAATGGCACAAAATATAAATTTAGCAGATGGATGCTTGACAGTATGTTGATATAGTGCATTGCTAATTTTGTGAGTCCGAATGTCACTACGATGTTCTACAATTCTAGTTCGGAGGGACCTTGAGGTTTTACCCACATAAAAAGCTTGACACTGACATATGGCTAAATAAATCACCCAGCATGTTGAACAATTGGCAAATATATAATATCAAATATCTTACTAGTATTGGCACTAGAGAATTCCTTAGTTTTATTAATACTTAAACAGGAAGTGCAATGACCACACGGGAAAGTCCCCAACAGCTCATCACCAGAAAGGGTAAGTTGTCTGTATGTTGCACCTCCACTGTCCTGATGTTTATAATGAGAGAATAACGTGCCCAAGGTTTTGCCCCTCCTGTAAGAAATAGAACATTCGTCAGTCAAAATGTGACGAAGATGTTCATTAGCCAAAAGTATATTCCAATTGTTATTCAACACATTTCTGATCAATTGATGATTTTTCCCAAATGTGGTAATAAATCTAATAGTATCACCTTTGTCAGTACCCTGCTCTGATATTTTAAAAGATCTGATCTAGACTGCTGATCTGTCCACAACCTGGCACTGGATATGTCCCTCATAGAATAACCTCTATCAAGAAATCTATGATTTAAATCCTGGATAGCATCTTCATGATCCTGAGGAGATGAATTAATACGTTTAAGACGCAGATATTGTGATTTGGGGATGTTGCGGATGGTGTGGCGTGGGTGCATACTAGAAGAATGAAGAAGAGTATTAAATTGTGGATACTTCCTATGTATTTTAGTGCTTAGGGTATTGTCCTCATTCCGATATACCGTGACATCCAAAAAGTCAATGGTACACTTATGGTATGTTATAGAGAATTCAATACCCCAAACATTGCTGTTCAAATGTTCCACAAATTCCATCAAATAGTCAACATCCGCACGCCACACCATCCAACAATCATCAAGATAACGTCTCCAAATATCCATCTCCTCTAAGTAAATGTTGTGCAAAGGATCATATATGAGGCATTCCTCCAGGTATGCCATAAAGAGGTCAGCATATATGGGGGCAAAAGAAGCCCCCATAGCTGTACCTCTAAGTTGCCAATAGCAATCACCCTGGAAGAAAAAAACGTTTTTATTCAAAACGTGCTCAGACAAACATACCAGTAGCGTGTTAAATCCAGGTGGGTATAGATCAGATCTTTGAAGCCAATAATCTAACGCCTGTAGGCCAGCCCAATGAGGGATACTCGTATAAAGGGATTTCACGTCTAAAGTACACATTGTCCAATCTGGATCTAATTGTGTATCAACCACAATGTTAAGAAACTCCGTGGTGTCCTGTATACGAGCTCTGACCATAGGCAATAGTGGCTTCAGATATGATGTTAGAAAAACCGATATAGGTTCTGTAAGGGATCCATGACCGGACACAATAGGTCTCCCAGGAGGAGCACTGATAGACTTGTGAATTTTGGGTAACAGATAAAGAATCTGCTTTTGTGGATCATCTACTTGAAGGTGACTGGCAGTTTTGGATGAAATAATACCTTCTTGTACTGCTTGTTGGATAAATACGTCAATGTCATGTTTAAATTGAGGTGTGGGATCTATCCTCATATGCTTATAGCATTGGGCATCAGACAACTGTCTTAATCCTTCCTGTACATAATAGTCATTATTTAGGACAACCACCGCACCCCCCTTATCCGCCTGAATGATGACAATGTTATGATTTTGTCTCAATTCAAACAAAGCTTCCCTCTCTGAAGGTGTGATATTGTCCTGAGCTATATTAATATTAAAGTTGGGAAAATGTAGGTCCCTCAAAACAGCTTGTTGGAAAATCCCAACGTTTTTATTCATTGGAGGCTGGAATGTTGATTTTTTAAATATAAAATCAGTAGATCTTTGAGTAACCTGATTACTCTGATCCTGAAAGAAAATTTTTAAATTCAACTTCCTACAAAATTCAATAACATCAACCGATACAGAATAATGATCTGAGAAAAAACTTGGGACAAAACCCAATCCTTTATTAAGAACACAATGTTGTTCCTTAGTCAGTGTATGATCAGACAAATTTAAGACATTATCAAAAGGTTGAACTATTTGTTCAGCAATGCCTGAACTAACCCCGTCATAGAGTCTGTATTTGTATCTGCTCCTATGCTTCCTCCCCCCTCGGGATTTCCCAACATGTTTAAAGGGAACTTAGATTGATTTTTCTTTTTTACAGGGGATCTGACACTGGTGCCTCCCTCGCTGTCAGTGTAGGATGACTCCTCTCCTGAGGTACTGGTGTAACTAGAATCATGATGTTTTAAAATTGACCTAGGTCTTTTCTTTGGTTTGCCCACATTTACCATTGGTCCCGCGTCCCTGAATCTAACAGTCCTTTGAACCTGAAATGGCTGACCCTCTCATAATCCTGAATATCCCTGGAAAATTTTTTAAGTTTACGATCCTTCACCATATTGTCATAAGCCGTAAGTTCCTTGGACAACCGCTCAACACAACTAGAATATTTATTACTTTCCTTATATTTTTGGCATTCCATACTTAAATCTTGAACTTCCTTGAGCAAAATATCTACAGTTCTTTCATAATAATCCAATAAAATCTTTACAAATACCATTGAACCCTTCCTTAGGGCATCGTCCCATTCCTCTGTGAGTCTCTGTTCAGATCTTCCCACAAGAGGCGTAACTTATCTGAAGGCCTCTGGGTGCTAAGCCTTTATGAAAATAGGCCTTAAACAACCTTAGATGCCAAATATTGGCTCTTAGCCCTCTGAGTCCTTTATCCAATCTACGGAATGCCAAATCACAACCCCCATCAGTATTAGGGTTGTTTATATTTAGGTTGTTGCTTGGGGCTTCCACAAGGCCAAAAATGGCTATATCCTCCCTATCAGCACACAACCCTGATAATATATGGTCCAAATCCATATTAGAAAATATGTATTGATAAGTCATCCAAGGAAATAACCCAATTGTAAGACCCAAAAAAAGACAAAATTCAAGGGACGCGGATACAATGAATAAATATAATCTACCTGGGCCTAGTATATATCATGAACATACTGTTCCAAATGGAATGGAGTCATCCCCCATACACTGAGATAGAAAATTAAACTATAGAACATGCCTTATATCATGCTCAAAAAGTGTACAATTGTAATTGTCAGGTCCAAAAAAATTTGTGTAGACAATATAAGAAAAAATATATAGATTTGTCACTACCTAGAGTAGACCATACATGTATTGCAATGATTAACATATACCAAAACACATAAATTTAAAGCATAGAAAAAATTCTTCAAAAGAGCCCAAATCAAATGACTCCATAAAGAGATTCCCATACCATAACTACAATGGCCATAGAATAATAGTAGTGCAAAAGGATGTACTGAACCAAATGTTGTCAACTCAATAGGAGTCCATCACTAATAATAGCTGACATTCATAAAGTCCTGACCAGAAATAATCATAATGTTACAAAAATGAAAATGTCTATAAAATAATGGGCATAACCACAATAAATGTGATCAAATAACCAAATATACCCAAACTCATAGGGTTAAACACACATATACCATAATAATGTATGATTACCCTATTATATAGTCCTAGCATAACAATTGTACATAATTTACCAAAGCCCATATGATATAAAAGACATTTTCATTATAAAAATAAACATATATCTGGCCTAAAGGACTTGTGATATACAAAACTCACACAATATTGTACCTAATAATCCACCAATTATGTTAACATATTGTTATAATAATAAGTACAAATTGTATAGAACTATCACAAAGCCCCCAGTGTCTTGAAATCAAGCCCCACAAAATTAGGCTGAAAAGTGGTTATATATCAACCCCTATTACAAAAATAAGGTCATAACATATAATACCAAATATCAATTACATATGAGAAGAGTACATGTATTCTTAGAGCATATAAGATAGGCAATAGTGGCTTCAGATATGATGTTAGAAAAACCGATATAGGTTCTGTAAAGGGATCCATGACCGGACACAATAGGTCTCCCAGGAGGAGCACTGATAGACTTGTGAATTTTGGGTAACAGATAAAGAATCTGCTTTTGTGGATCATCTACTTGAAGGTGACTGGCAGTTTTGGATGAAATAATACCTTCTTGTACTGCTTGTTGGATAAATACGTCAATGTCATGTTTAAATTGAGGTGTGGGATCTATCCTCATATGCTTATAGCATTGGGCATCAGACAACTGTCTTAATCCTTCCTGTACATAATAGTCATTATTTAGGACAACCACACCCCTTATCCGCCTGAATGATGACAATGTTATGATTTTGTCTCAATTCAAACAAAGCTTCCCTCTCTGAAGGTGTGATATTGTCCTGAGCTATATTAATATTAAAGTTGGGAAAATGTAGGTCCCTCAAAACAGCTTGTTGGAAAATCCCAACGTTTTTATTCATTGGAGGCTGGAATGTTGATTTTAAATATAAAATCAGTAGATCTTTGAGTAACCTGATTACTCTGATCCTGAAAGAAAATTTTAAATTCAACTTCCTACAAAATTCAATAACATCAACCGATACAGAATAATGATCTGAGAAAAAACTTGGGACAAAACCCAATCCTTTATTAAGAACACAATGTTGTTCCTTAGTCAGTGTATGATCAGACAAATTTAAGACATTATCAAAAGGTTGAACTATTTGTTCAGCAATGCCTGAACTAACCCCGTCATAGAGTCTGTATTTGTATCTGCTCCTATGCTTCCTCCCCCCTCGGGATTTCCCAACATGTTTAAAGGGAACTTAGATTGATTTTCTTTTTTACAGGTGATCTGACACTGGTGCCTCCCTCGCTGTCAGTGTAGGATGACTCCTCTCCTGAGGTACTGGTGTAACTAGAATCATGATGTTTTAAAATTGACCTAGGTCTTTTCTTTGGTTTGCCCACATTTACCATTGGTCCCGCGTCCCTGAATCTAACAGTCCTTTGAACCTGAAATGGCTGACCCCTCTCATAATCCTGAATATCCCTGGAAAATTTTTAAGTTCTGATCCTTCACCATATTGTCATAAGCCGTAAGTTCCTTGGACAACCGCTCAACACAACTAGAATATTTATTACTTTCCTTATATTTTTGGCATTCCATACTTAAATCTTGAACTTCCTTGAGCAAAATATCTACAGTTCTTTCATAATAATCCAATAAAATCTTTACAAATACCATTGAACCCTTCCTTAGGGCATCGTCCCATTCCTCTGTGAGTCTCTGTTCAGATCTTCCCACAAGAGGCGTAACTTATCTGAGGCCTCTGGGTGCTAAGCCTTTATGAAAATAGGCCTTAAACAACCTTAGATGCCAAATATTGGCTCTTAGCCCTCTGAGTCCTTTATCCAATCTACGGAATGCCAAATCACAACCCCCATCAGTATTAGGGTTGTTTATATTTAGGTTGTTGCTTGGGGCTTCCACAAGGCCAAAAATGGCTATATCCTCCCTATCAGCACACAACCCTGATAATATATGGTCCAAATCCATATTAGAAAATATGTATTGATCAGTCATCCAAGGAAATAACCCAATTGTAAGACCCAAAAAAAGACAAAATTCAAGGGACGCGGATACAATGAATAAATATAATCTACCTAGACCTAGTATATATCATGAACATACTGTTCCAAATGGAATGGAGTCATCCCCCATACACTGAGATAGAAAATTAAACTATAGAACATGCCTTATATCATGCTCAAAAAGTGTACAATTGTAATTGTCAGGTCCAAAAAAATTTGTGTAGACAATATAAGAAAAAATATATAGATTTGTCACTACCTAGAGTAGACCATACATGTATTGCAATGATTAACATATACCAAAACACATAAATTTAAAGCATAGAAAAAATTCTTCAAAAGAGCCCAAATCAAATGACTCCATAAAGAGATTCCCATACCATAACTACAATGGCCATAGAATAATAGTAGTGCAAAAGGATGTACTGAACCAAATGTTGTCAACTCAATAGGAGTCCATCACTAATAATAGCTGACATTCATAAAGTCCTGACCAGAAATAATCATAATGTTACAAAAATGAAAATGTCTATAAAATAATGGGCATAACCACAATAAATGTGATCAAATAACCAAATATACCCAAACTCATAGGGTTAAACACACATATACCATAATAATGTATGATTACCCTATTATATAGTCCTAGCATAACAATTGTACATAATTTACCAAAGCCCATATGATATAAGAGACATTTTCATTGTAAAAATGAACATATATCTGGCCTGAAGGACTTGTGATATACAAAACTCACACAATATTGTACCTAATAATCCACCAATTATGTTAACATATTGTTATAATAATAAGTACAATTTGTATAGAACTATCACAAAAGCCCCCAGTGTCTTGAAATCAAGCCCCACAAAATTAGGCTGAAAAGTGGTTATATATCAACCCCTATTACAAAAAATAAGGTCATAACATATAATACCAAATATCAATTACATATGAGAAGAGTACATGTATTCTTAGAGCATATAAGCCCAAACAAAATATTCACATATAACCCTTCTAACTCCAATAGGACATCCGACTGTATAATCACAGCCCAATTAACAAAATACCAATCTGGGATAGATCGAATAAAAATTCGTTAAGTAGTATGACATCCAAAAGCAAACACCTATCTTAGCGACGGACTCTGCAAGTTCGTATTAGCAATACCCCAGCCTAAAGAGGGCATATAATGTTCCAAGCACACACAATATTATACCCATTCACAAAAAATATGCCACAAGCTTATCGTAACAATCAATATAGATAATATGTGTGTCTCACCTAGACCCCAAAAGTCCAGAGAGTGAAACCCTGCTTGGGAAATAAACTCGAAAAATAATTCGATACCTGCCCCTATGGCCAGGAAATAAGGTCATAACATCCAATACTCAATTGCCATACACAATTGCAATAGTATTGAAAAAAATACATATATTATTACAACATGTTAAACATAAACATAATGTTCACATGAATCATACTTGTGACACATCTGACAGTATAATCACAACACTATACGCAAATTGTCCCAATCTGAAAGGAAAATCCACTAGAAATATATTAAATAATGCGCCATCAAAGATAAGGCGCCATCCTGGCGTAGGCCTCAACAAGTTCGTATCTGGAATGCCCACCGATGGAACTGTAGCAATCCTGCAAAACGTTGCTGCAAACAGTTATTGAATGTGTCCTCACAAAAATAAGAGCACACCAAATTAAAGTCAAAAGATGTACATCTGTTAAAAAACAGAGCTAACCATGCCTGCCGCAAACATTCCGTGATGCTACCTAGCCAGTCCCATACAGTACTAGTCCCATAAACAATGGCGTGAAAAACAAAAACGCCTTAAATAACGTAATGGTTCCCCACAATTATAGTAAACTCATATGCAATATATGAATTAAACCAGCCAACAAACTGTACGCTCCCATGTAACAATTACGGAGCATAAGAAACGTGGCGGTTTGGTGGAAGCCAAACGCTTAAAAATATAAGAAAAAAGTCCCAACTGTAATAGAAAAAGTCACCACTCTTGAGCCTTCAAAAACCGAAGCATGAATAAATCCAAATGTACTTCAAGTAAGGAGAAAGTCCAAATTCCAAAGGAGAGGAGTCATCTCAGCAACAGCCAGGGAACCAACACCAACAGCGAGGAAAACACACAGTGACACACTAACCCACGCACGTTCAAGCTTGCACGGCCCAACAGCAGAACAGGAACAAACAAGAGCCAGCAACAGGTTCCCAAAGGCTTTAATGAGGTAAAATAGTGTCAAAGACACAAGCACTCTCCATAACCTCAAACTAGTTTCGGTGTAATACCTTCTTCAGTGAGTGGGTTAGTGTGTCACTGTGTGTTTTCCTCGCTGTTGGTGTTGGTTCCCTGGCTGTTGCTGAGATGACTCCTCTCCTTTGGAATTTGGACTTTCTCCTTACTTGAAGTACATTTGGATTTATTCATGCTTCGGTTTTTGAAGGCTCAAGAGTGGTGACTTTTTCTATTACAGTTGGGACTTTTTTCTTATATTTTTAAGCGTTTGGCTTCCACCAAACCGCCACGTTTCTTATGCTCCGTAATTGTTACATGGGAGCGTACAGTTTGTTGGCTGGTTTAATTCATATATTGCATATGAGTTTACTATAATTGTGGGGAACCATTACGTTATTTAAGGCGTTTTTGTTTTTCACGCCATTGTTTATGGGACTAGTACTGTACGGGACTGGCTAGGTAGCATCACGGAATGTTTGCGGCAGGCATGGTTAGCTCTGTTTTTTAACAGATGTACATCTTTTGACTTTAATTTGGTGTGCTCTTATTTTTGTGAGGACACATTCAATAATTGTTTGCAGCAACGTTTTGCAGGATTGCTACGGTTCCATCGGTGGGCATTCCAGATACGAACTTGTTGAGGCCTACGCCAGGATGGCGCCTTATTTTTGATGGCGCATTATTTAACATATTTCTAGTGGATTTTCCTTTCAGATTGGGACAATTTGCGTATAGTGTTGTGATTATACTGTCAGATGTGTCACAAGTATGATTCATGTGAACATTATGTTTATGTTTAACATGTTGTAATAATATATGTATTTTTTTCAATACTATTGCAATTGTGTATGGCAATTGAGTATTGGATGTTATGACCTTATTTCCTGGCCATAGGGGCAGGTATCGAATTATTTTTCGAGTTTATTTCCCAAGCAGGGTTTCACTCTCTGGACGTTTGGGGTCTAGGTGAGACACACATATTATCTATATTGACTGTTACGATATGCTTGTGGCATATTTTTTGTGAATGGGTATAATATTGTGTGTGCTTGGAACATTATATGCCCTCTTTAGGCTGGGGTATTGCTAATACGAACTTGCAGAGTCCGTCGCTAAGATAGGTGTTTGCTTTTGGATGTCATACTACTTAACGAATTTTTATTCGATCTATCCCAGATTGGTATTTTGTTAATTGGGCTGTGATTATACAGTCGGATGTCCTATTGGAGTTAGAAGGGTTATATGTGAATATTTTGTTTGGGCTTATATGCTCTAAGAATACATGTACTCTTCTCATATGTAATTGATATTTGGTATTATATGTTATGACCTTATTTTTTGTAATAGGGGTTGATATATAACCACTTTTCAGCCTAATTTTGTGGGGCTTGATTTCAAGACACTGGGGGCTTTTGTGATAGTTCTATACAAATTGTACTTATTATTATAACAATATGTTAACATAATTGGTGGATTATTAGGTACAATATTGTGTGAGTTTTGTATATCACAAGTCCTTCAGGCCAGATATATGTTCATTTTTACAATGAAAATGTCTCTTATATCATATGGGCTTTGGTAAATTATGTACAATTGTTATGCTAGGACTATATAATAGGGTAATCATACATTATTATGGTATATGTGTGTTTAACCCTATGAGTTTGGGTATATTTGGTTATTTGATCACATTTATTGTGGTCATGCCCATTATTTTATAGACATTTTCATTTTTGTAACATTATGATTATTTCTGGACAGGACTTTATTAATGTCAGCTATTATTAGTGATGGACTCCTATTGAGTTGACAACATTTGGTTCAGTACATCCTTTTGCACTACTATTATTCTATGGCCATTGTGGTTATGGTATGGGAATCTCTTTATGGAGTCATTTGATTTGGGCTCCTTTAAAGAATTTTTTCTATGCTTTAAATTTATGTGTTTTGGTATATGTTAATCATTGCATTACATGTATTGTCTACTCTAGGTAGTGACAAATCTATATATTTTTTCTTATATTGTCTACACAAATTTTTTTGGACCTGACAATCACAATTGGACATCTTTTGAGCATGATATAAGGCATGTTCTATAGTTTAATTTTCTATCTCAGTGTATGGGGGATGACTCCATTCCATTTGGAACAGTATGTTCATGATATATACTAGGCCCAGGTAGATTATATTTATTCATTGTATCCGCGTCCCTTGAATTTTGTCTTTTTTTGGGTCTTACAATTGGGTTATTTCCTTGGATGACTTATCAATACATATTTTCTAATATGGATTTGGACCATATATTATCAGGGTTGTGTGCTGATAGGGAGGATATAGCCATTTTTGGCCTTGTGGAAGCCCCAAGCAACAACCTAAATATAAACAACCCTAATACTGATGGGGGTTGTGATTTGGCATTCCGTAGATTGGATAAAGGACTCAGAGGGCTAAGAGCCAATATTTGGCATCTAAGGTTGTTTAAGGCCTATTTTCATAAAGGCTTAGCACCCAGAGGCCTTCGTATTAAGTTACGTCCTCTTGTGGGAAGATCTGAACAGAGACTCACAGAGGAATGGGACGATGCCCTAAGGAAGGGTTCAATGGTATTTGTAAAGATTTTATTGGATTATTATGAAAGAACTGTAGATATTTTGCTCAAGGAAGTTCAAGATTTAAGTATGGAATGCCAAAAATATAAGGAAAGTAATAAATATTCTAGTTGTGTTGAGCGGTTGTCCAAGGAACTTACGGCTTATGACAATATGGTGAAGGATCGTAAACTTAAAAAATTTTCCAGGGATATTCAGGATTATGAGAGGGGTCAGCCATTTCAGGTTCAAAGGACTGTTAGATTCAGGGACGCGGGACCAATGGTAAATGTGGGCAAACCAAAGAAAAGACCTAGGTCAATTTTAAAACATCATGATTCTAGTTACACCAGTACCTCAGGAGAGGAGTCATCCTACACTGACAGCGAGGGAGGCACCAGTGTCAGATCACCTGTAAAAAAGAAAAATCAATCTAAGTTCCCTTTAAACATGTTGGGAAATCCCGAGGGGGGAGGAAGCATAGGAGCAGATACAAATACAGACTCTATGACGGGGTTAGTTCAGGCATTGCTGAACAAATAGTTCAACCTTTTGATAATGTCTTAAATTTGTCTGATCATACACTGACTAAGGAACAACATTGTGTTCTTAATAAAGGATTGGGTTTTGTCCCAAGTTTTTTCTCAGATCATTATTCTGTATCGGTTGATGTTATTGAATTTTGTAGGAAGTTGAATTTAAAATTTTCTTTCAGGATCAGAGTAATCAGGTTACTCAAAGATCTACTGATTTTATATTTAAAAAATCAACATTCCAGCCTCCAATGAATAAAAACGTTGGGATTTTCCAACAAGCTGTTTTGAGGGACCTACATTTTCCCAACTTTAATATTAATATAGCTCAGGACAATATCACACCTTCAGAGAGGGAAGCTTTGTTTGAATTGAGACAAAATCATAACATTGTCATCATTCAGGCGGATAAGGGGGGTGCGGTGGTTGTCCTAAATAATGACTATTATGTACAGGAAGGATTAAGACAGTTGTCTGATGCCCAATGCTATAAGCATATGAGGATAGATCCCACACCTCAATTTAAACATGACATTGACGATTTATCCAACAAGCAGTACAAGAAGGTATTATTTCATCCAAAACTGCCAGTCACCTTCAAGTAGATGATCCACAAAAGCAGATTCTTTATCTGTTACCCAAAATTCACAAGTCTATCAGTGCTCCTCCTGGGAGACCTATTGTGTCCGGTCATGGATCCCTTACAGAACCTATATCGGTTTTTCTAACATCATATCTGAAGCCACTATTGCCTATGGTCAGAGCTCAGATACAGGACACCACGGAGTTTCTTAACATTGTGGTTGATACACAATTAGATCCAGATTGGACAATGTGTACTTTAGACGTGAAATCCTTTATACGAGTATCCCTCATTGGGCTGGCCTACAGGCGTTAGATTATTGGCTTCAAAGATCTGATCTATACCCACCTGGATTTAACACGCTACTGGTATGTTTGTCTGAGCACGTTTTGAATAAAAATGTTTTTTTCTTCCAGGGTGATTGCTATTGGCAACTTAGAGGTACAGCTATGGGGGCTTCTTTTGCCCCCATATATGCTGACCTCTTTATGGCATACCTGGAGGAATGCCTCATATATGATCCTTTGCACAACATTTACTTAGAGGAGATGGATATTTGGAGACGTTATCTTGATGATTGTTGGATGGTGTGGCGTGCGGATGTTGACTATTTGATGGAATTTGTGGAACATTTGAACAGCAATGTTTGGGGTATTGAATTCTCTATAACATACCATAAGTGTACCATTGACTTTTGGATGTCACGGTATATCGGAATGAGGACAATACCCTAAGCACTAAAATACATAGGAAGTATCCACAATTTAATACTCTTCTTCATTCTTCTAGTATGCACCCACGCCACACCATCCGCAACATCCCCAAATCACAATATCTGCGTCTTAAACGTATTAATTCATCTCCTCAGGATCATGAAGATGCTATCCAGGATTTAAATTATAGATTTCTTGATAGAGGTTATTCTATGAGGGACATATCCAGTGCCAGGTTGTGGACAGATCAGCAGTCTAGATCAGATCTTTTAAAATATCAGAGCAGGGGTACTGACAAAGGTGATACTATTAGATTTATTACCACATTTGGGAAAAATCATCAATTGATCAGAAATGTGTTGAATAACAATTGGAATATACTTTTGGCTAATGAACATCTTCGTCACATTTTGACTGACGAATGTTCTATTTCTTACAGGAGGGGCAAAACCTTGGGCACGTTATTCTCTCATTATAAACATCAGGACAGTGGAGGTGCAACATACAGACAACTTACCCTTTCTGGTGATGAGCTGTTGGGGACTTTCCCGTGTGGTCATTGCACTTCCTGTTTAAGTATTAATAAAACTAAGGAATTCTCTAGTGCCAATACTAGTAAGATATTTGATATACGTATATTTGCCAATTGTTCAACATGCTGGGTGATTTATTTAGCCATATGTCAGTGTCAAGCTTTTTATGTGGGTAAAACCTCAAGGTCCCTCCGAACTAGAATTGTAGAACATCGTAGTGACATTCGGACTCACAAAATTAGCAATGCACTATATCAACATACTGTCAAGCATCCATCTGCTAAATTTATATTTTGTGCCATTGATAAAGTACAGGGCAACAGGTCCAACCAGACTGGTTGGCAGAGTGTCCTAAGTATGAAAGAGAAATACTGGATCATTCACCTGGGAGCTCTTTTTTCTCCAGGTTTGAATGACCATTTGTAATGTATCTTTACATATATATTAATTATACAGATATATATTTGTTAGTTATTTAACACCACATCTGGGCTTTATATTATTGTTATTCACATTTATATTTTTGTTTAATTTATGCACTGTTTGTGCATTTAAGAATTCCTACTTATTAGTTAGGTTTCATTGTGAAGCATGTCTTTAAATCTGATTTTGTAACTAATTGGTAACCATTTGGTTATTAGTTGATTAATCATTCATGTATATATAAGGAGCATGTCTTATGTAATTATTATGGCTGTTATCCTCACTGAAGAAGGTATTACACCGAAACTAGTTTGAGGTTATGGAGAGTGCTTGTGTCTTTGACACTATTTTACCTCATTAAAGCCTTTGGGAACCTGTTGCTGGCTCTTGTTTGTTCCTGTTCTGCTGTTGGGCCGTGCAAGCTTGAACGTGCGTGGGTTAGTGTGTCATAATATAAATACATGCCAGCATAATACTCCTCCCTTGCCAGTAGCCTGTTAGTACTACAGATCTATAATTATCTTTTTTATCCTCTTATATCACTATTGAAGCTTCTCTTGAAATTAGTATAAGTAGTCCTCTTTTCCTTTGTCCCAGATATTCCACTGAATAACCATCCTGAAAACCTTTCTTTATCAAATTCACATGTTCATTTCTTTCCAAATGTGTCTCCTGTAGTATAACTATTTACACTCAACATTTTTTAATGTAGTTCACTACCCTTTCTTTTTGTATATATTTATGAGACCATTAACATTTAAAGATAACATAACTTTTTAACATAATGACACTTTCTATTATTCCCACCTTTTATTTGTAACAGCGTTTTTTGTTAAGTATCTAGTGCTAGCTTTTGTGTTACATGCATACACTAATATTTGGCAGGTTGATTTTATACACAGTTGTTTCTTGTCATATCCATTTGAGCCTATGTCATATCTTACAAAACTTTTTGTTTTATTGAAAGCCCTCAAAACTACATCCTCAATACACTCCTAAAACATATTAACTTAATACTAACACACAAGTATGTACATCTTCAAATATTGAAGTTTTTTGCTCCTAATAGAAACAATTGTCCCAAACTGACTACCACACTCTCATACTTTGGTTAACCTAAAAGGAAGGTTATCCATGCTAAGCTGCATGATACAGCCTGTGCTTCTGTTAAGTACTATTTGGTTTTGTCTTATCTTTATTTTTCTCCTAGTGTGGGAAACACTTGAATTCTTTCAAAAAACATTATCTCCTAGCCATTGAAAGAAAGAAGTATTGTGTTTTTATTGCTCTTTATCATACTGGTTCCATGGAGACATGAGAACCAGATACAGAGTTGCTTCTACAAGCATTTATTTATTCATTTGCTAGAGGGCAGCTTTATTATATTCAATGTTCTTTTTTTACGTATTTGCTTTCCCTTAAAACCTGTTAGTAATCCACTCATTCCCATATGCATGAATGAGAAAAAGCACATCAATCTTTCTTGTATCATACTCTTTTGACCGGACTTTTCTTCTTCTTCTTTTTTACATTGCAGTGCTTACATTTCTTAAAACTTAACAACGAGAAAGAGAAAAGAAGGAGAAAAACAGGGGCAACTGTTTACTTTGGTATCCCCATTACACTTGGAAATAACTGAGAAAGCTTTAATTTAAAGCATGCTGATGATATGCACTATAAAATATTACTGTTAAGAGCAAAGTTTTGTTTTACTTGCATTTAACTCTTTTCTTCCTCTTCCCCTCTCCTAAGTGTTCCTCCAAACATTAATGACATGAAGTAGGGCATTTTCTTTAGAGTCCCCAACAAGTTTAACAAAGTTAAAAGTCTTATATTTCCAGGTTTTCTTGTTTTCTGTCATGTTTTACAAATATAATTAATGCTTTGTAATCCCAGATTTATTTGTCAATTTCTGAGTGGCTGGTTTTATTCCTGTTTATCTCTATCTCCCAAATGCAGTTTCTGCTGCCTTACCAACATGCTCTTGGTTCTTTTAGTCAACTCTTGTGATTTTTTTTCTGTCTCTCAAGCATTTTCCATTGAAACATTGGGAAAGGTTTCACTGGTACAGTTTCTCTGTGGTCTTTACTACCAGAAGAACAAGAAGCATAATCTCCTTCTGTTACACAGTTCACTTTTTGTTGGACAAACTTTTGTATTTTCTCCTTAGCATTTTCTGCATCAGAAATTATTTTGCCCCTCCAGAAAGAATATTCTGATGTTAGCTGGGTACAGCAGTTTGAATCTCATGCATCCTTCTACACATTCCCTGATTAGCTGAATAAATGTATTTCTCTCCTGCCTGGTGTACAGTGAGTAATCATTTTCCATAAACACTCTACTGTCTCATACTTTTAGTACTTTGTCCTTCTGCCACAGTTTTGTCAGAATCTGCTCCCTCTGCTGGTAGGATTGCATCTTTACTATTAAAGGTCTAGGTTGCTTTCTCATGGCCAGGTTTGGAGCATACACACAATGTGGCCTTTCAATTAACAACTCCTGCTGTGGAATACCAGTTTAGTTGCTTGTTTGTACTTTCATAAAATTAATATAATCTTTCCTTCCAGCTACTTTGGTGCAGCAGAAAATCTCAAGTTTTCTCTATGTGCTCTGTCCTCTAATTATATTATTTTTTGAAACATCTCTTGAGCAGTCTTGTATTTAGCCAGCTTTTTCTTCATTTTGACCTCTGATTTTTGCAGTTTTATCAATTCATCTAAATCTGTTTCAAGTTTCTTCCATTCTTTCTATCCTTTTGTTATTTGAGTCAATTGTTTCATTTATTTAAATCAACTCTGAGTACATTTGACTTATTTTTTCATCTAGGTTACTGGAAGTCATGCCTTGCACCAAAACTGGAGCTTGCAGTACTTTTTGCAGAACAGTTGCAGAATTCTTCTCAGTCAATGTTTTTTTCTCTCACCTTTTGTGATTGATTGGTGTGATTGATTTTCTTTCAGGTTCTCTAAATTTCTTTTTGCTGGTATCCAGGCAGTGTACTTACTAACCAGTTACTGAAATTTACCCCAAAATGCAAGTTCACTGGCTTTGTCTTGTGAGTTTCTTTTTTTACACTGGGAGAGCTGACATTAAACTGTTACAGGACTTCCAAGATGGCTGCACATGTAGTATTTCACTAACTTGGCTTATTTGTAAGGTGTATTTGAAGCTGATTTCCAGAGGTACACTGTTTTGTTATCTCAGCTAAATGAGACTTCTAAGTTAAATTTGCATTATTGAGGCTTAAAAGAAGGTTTTAACTTAAAATGCATTAATATGCAGGGTATAGGGTCATTATGCAACCATCTATTATAGGTTTCATAGAGCAAGCGTCAGTTATGCTGTAGAGCAGCAATGGGCTCCTCTAGGCAACAAGGGGAACAAAAGGTGTATGGTGCATCTCATCATACAGTTGGACATTAATATTTATATTACAATAGAAATTGGATTAGATGGTATAGAGAAAGGTAAGGCTGTAAATGCCTGCATCTTTACAGTGCAGTGAGCTTGCACTAAAATGCCTTATTTATAATACAGGAATAAAGCAACAAAAAGATCAATATAGCACCCTAAGCAATAGATAGACACTTGAATTTAGCATTAATAGCAAGCAGCACCCACAACTAGTCTGGAAACCTTTATTTGCCACTAGAAGTAAAAACAGTGTAAGCAATACAAGTAAGTTATAAGCAGTTTTCTTAAAGGTCACTTAGCCAGGAGTTCCTAACATTGAAATGAGTAGTTAGATCTGGTTTAATCTGGTCACAAAATGAGACACTTCATTCACAATGGATATCATTTTAACAGCAGCTGCAAAGAACTGAAAAATACTAAGAGGTGATGCTCCCCTATTGGCTGGAGGCTTATTAATCAGCTTATCTTATTTTTAGTGCCTTTACAAATTCTGCACAGTTGAGTGGCTCTTGGCTCATTTGCACAAGGTGAAATACGTTTATTTAATAATCACACTTTCATACGCTGATTAAAGTACACTGTTGTATCCATATCTTAAGTTTGTTTGTGGTAGCATTTCACTCTAGACACTCCTTCACTGTGCATTTACATTAGGAGGACTGGGATTATTCATCTAGTGGCAGAAGATGCTTACCTGGTCTACCTGAGCTGGGAAGCACACAAAGGGCTCTAAGTATTTTTTTGCACTTCTGTTATATACTGTGCCTACACCACTCAACTGTCCCTGAATTGTCACAAATTTTAGCTGTGGCCCTCTTAATCCCACCCAAAACTTGTGACTTTTGGAGAAAAGGGGGTGAATTATACTTAATAAATAATGATAATAGTTAGTTATATATTTCTTTTACTTCAGGAGCTGTATATTAATTCACATTATCTTATTCTGTCAATGTTTCAAGTTAATAGTGCTAATATTTTAAAAGTGTCCCTGACTGTCCTGATTATTTGTAGATTTGCCAGGACAGATGTGGAGCAAACTTCACCACCAATCCCCTCCAATCAAACACCAAACTGTACCTGCCACCATTCCTCAGCTTATTCTTTCAAGAGAGAAGGTCATCTCAGTGCTCTCCAAGGCCACAAACATGGCATCAATAGGACTACACAACATCCCAGGTTGGCTTTTAAACAACTTAAAACAGACCCACTTGGATCCCTGTTTAACCAATTCCTGCAAACTGGCTATGTTCTGACAGAATGGAAGACAGCAAAAGTAACCCCTTTGCACAAAGGGAGACCATCAACTGACCTTGGGAATTATTGGCCCATAAGCTTGACTAGCCTCATCTGCAAGGCCATGGAAAGAATCATTATGGACCTTATTAACAAGGACATAAGGTATCTCCAAACTCTGGATTCTCCCCAGCTCAGATTCGTTAAGGGTAGATCATGCCTGTTAAACATGGCTGACTTCTTAAAGAAAGTCACCAAGGCTCTGGATGAGGCACAGTGCAAACCACATATCTTGACCTAGTGAAGGCACTTGACACAATGCCCCACTCAGGTATTATAGAGAAACTCTCCCAATTGGGAATTAACCCCTACATTACCAGATGTATAGCCAAATAACTCACCAACATGGCACATACTGTCAAAATGGGTGACTTCACCTCTAGCAAAAGGCCAGTCACCAGTGGCATACCACAGGGTTCTGTGCTGTGTTGGACCCCTTACTGTTTGGAATTTATTTCACAGAAGTCCAGGCAAACATAGATGGCCTGTGGTTGACCAAGTGTGCTGACTATTGTGAAATAGAAGCAATCATTGAGTCCCACAATGATGTTAATATACTGCAGACAGGGTTAACACAGACAAATGATTGGTGCCAAAGCCACATATTAAAGCTAAATACAAAAAAATGCATTATTATTCCCTTTGAGGAAGCTGTCATCCCAGCTAATTACATTATAGACAGCACCTCCCCAAATGTAGACCCAGTGGTACGTGATCCGAGTACTCAGGTTGATAGCAATCTGAAGTTTGACCACCACATATGCACAATAGTAAGGAAATATGTCTATGTGGCACATCTTATAAGTAAAGGCATTGCATCTAGATATAAGGATGTTATAATTCCATTATACTCAGACCAGTAATTGAGTACAATGTTCCCTTTTGGATGTACCTCACCAGACACTTGCAACAATTGGAGAGACCACAGAGATTTCTCACCAAGAAATTACAGGTACACAAAACAGGTCTTGTATGGAAAGACTGAAAGCCCTGTCACTGTATTCTGTCTCCTACAGGTTGCTAATGGATGACTTGTGCCTGGCTTACAGGGCAGTCTTTGACCAGACCCTGATGGAAATACTACACATTTGTAGATTAAACTGCATGAGGGTCACTTCCTTTAGGGATCTTACCCTAGTCTCCAGGTTATGCTGGAGAGACAGCTACATCTGCATACAGCTCATCAAGATCCCACCTGGTGCCCTGCAGAGTTCTTCAGCAGCAGAGAGACAAGAGAGAGACTTTGGAGTGATTAAGTATAAATTTTCTGCATTTTCTTGCTGCCTTTAGCTAATCCCACCTAAAATGCGGACTTTCTAGAGTTTCTGTGATTTAAAAAGCTTGTTTCAGCCTTTCTAAGCTAGTATAGTCCAGTTTTCAAGTTAGTGCTGAATTCAGGGCTGTGTTACAAGTTTCTGTGTTTGCCCATACCTTACTTGGATAGAAGGAAGTTTCTCTGTTCACTGTGAGAGAGGGAGCTTTGAGCAGCCTATCTGTCTCTGGAGGAGTTGTTTCAGCCCATAAATTAGTAGTTTATTGGCCAGTTTGGGCTAATTTCTATCTCTTTCATTTCCCTGCTATAAAACCCACATTTGCAAGGTTTTTGTGCTAGTATACAGCTCAGTAAGCTCCTGCCTGTTGCACTGTAGAGTTCTACAGCAGCAGAGAGACAAAAGATAGACTTTGGAGTGATTAAGTATAATTTTTCTGCATTTTCTTGCTGCCTTTAGCTAATTCCACCTAAAACACAGATTTTCTAGAGTTTTTGTGATTTAAAAAGATTGTTTCAGCTACATATTGTACTTATTTTACTGCCTGCACTTTAACAAAGTTGTTTTTGTGTTTAAATTACCTGTTTAACTATTGTAGGCTACAGACTCAAGTGTGATAGCCATTTCTGTGTATTTAAACTGTTTTTTGATTTTATCTTTATTTCCTGAAAAAAAAAAAACAACAAAACAAAAAAAAAACTTGTTTTCCCGCCTTTCTAAGCTAGTATAGTCCAGTTTTCAGGTTAGTGCTGAATTCAGGGCTGTGTTACAAGTTTCTGTGTTTGCCCATACCTTACTTGGATAGAAGGAAGTTTCTCTGTTCACTGTGAGAGAGGGAGCTTTGAGCAGCCTATCTGTCCCTGGAGGAGTGGATTCAGCCCAGAAATTAGTAGTTTATTGTCCATTTTTGGCTAATTTCTATCTCTTTCATTTCCCTGCTATAAAACCCACATTTGCAAGGTTTTTGTGCTAGTATGCAGCTCAGTAAGTTCCTGCCTGGTGCCCTGCAGAGTTCTACAGCAGCAGAGAGACAAAAGAGAGACTTTGGAGTGATTAAGTATAATTTTTCTGCATTTTCTTGCTGCCTTTAGCTAATTCCACCTAAAACGCGGACTTTCTAGAGTTTCTGTGATTTAAAAAAGCTTGTTTCAGCCTTTCTACGCTAGTATAGTCCAGTTTTCAAGTTAGTGCTGAATTCAGGGCTGTGTTACAAATTTCTGTGTTTGCCCATACCTTACTTGGATAGAAGGAAGTTTCTCTGTTCACTGTGAGAGAGGGAGCTTTGAGCAGCCTATCTGTCTCTGGAGGAGTTGTTTCAGCCCAGAAATTAGTAGTTTATTGGCCATTTTGGGCTAATTTCTATCTCTTTTATTTCCCTGCTATAAAACCCGCATTTACACGTTTTTTTGTGCTAGTATACAGCTCAGCAAGCTCCTGCCTGGTGCCCGGCAGAGTTCTACAGCAGTAGAGAGACAAAAGAGAGACTTTGGAGTGATTAAGTATCATTTTTCTGCATTTTCTTGCTGCCTTTAGCTAATTCCACATAAAATGCTGATTTTCTAGAGTTTCTATGATTTAAAAAGCTTGTTTCAGCTACATATAGTACTTATTTTACTGCCTGCACTTTAACAACCTCATTTTTGTGTTTAAATTACCTGTTTAACTGTTGTAGGCTACACACTCAAGTATGATAACCATTTCTGTGCATTTAAAGTGTTTTTTTTTATTGTATCTGCTTTATTTTCTGAAAAATAAACAAAAAAACAAAACAAAAATACTTGTTTTCCCACCTTTCTAAGCTAGTATAGTCCAGTTGTCAGGTTAGTGCTAAATTCAGGGCTGTGTTACAAGTTTCTGTGTTTGCCCATACCTTACTTGGATAGAAGGAAGTTTCTCTGTTCACTGTGAGAGAGGGAGCTTTGAGCAGCCTATCTGTCCCTGGAGGAGTGGTTTCAGTCCAGAACTTAGAAGTTTATTGGCCATTTTTGGCTAATTTCTATCTCTTTCATTTCCCCTGCTATAAAACCCGCATGTGCGCTGTTTTGCGTGCTGGGCAGCACCGGTTAGCTAGGGTATAACTATTCCTGGTTCCACAAAGTCTACTCTTCAATTTTTCCCTTGGAACTAGACAAACTTTCAACTTAAGCGCTCAAACCAGTCACTTCTCATACCGGCACTTGCTCAAAACTCATAGCAAGCACTAATAAACCTTAGCACTAGACCCCCCTATACTGTAGAGAAGGACAAGGGTCTCTATTCGACCTTACCAGCCAATCAGTAAAACAGTTCACTGTACCTATCCAGGCATGTCCAAAGGGCAGTTTCAGGTGTACTCTCCGGTTCAACTGGTGAATCTGGGTATTTTGAGGCAATGTTACAATTGCGTCATGTACACAGACAACCCTCTCCTCCTTCTACCAAACACTAATACATGTGAGAGATGCAATTATACAGCCAAACTGGAGGCTAAGCTCTCTCAACCCAAGACTGGACCAGGCAGTCAAGAGGAGAAGGGAATTACTTGCATCACACCACCAGTCTCACTTAGACCTATGAAACCAGCACTGGCAAAAAACACACATAAATACACAAAAACATACTTGTAGGCGCTAAATAAAAATCTGCAAAAGCAACAGAGACCTCCAAAGCAGACATCCAAGCAACCTCCACCCCTCAACAAAAACCATGAAATGCATACTTCACAAAACCAGTGTGCCACACAATCACAGCCCTTAAAGCAAAATAACATACCCAACACACTAGTAATAGGTGACTCTATAGTCAGGCACACTGATGTCCCACTCACTAGGCTGAACAAGGAGAAGGTTACTGTTAGCTGCCTGTCGGGTGCCAGGGTCCACCACATAACACAAGCACTCAGGTCACTCCAGAACAAGTACAAATATGACTCTGTCATTGTCCATGTTGGTGTGAATGGCCATACCTCCCTGGACTACATGAAAAGAGACATGGAAGAGCTCTCTGATCACGTAGCCCAGGCTGGTATGACCCTGAACCTGAGTAGCATCCTGCCCTCACCAAGAATGATACCATGGTATAGAGAAAAAATTATCAATTTCAACAATTGGCTAAGCTTCTGGTGTCATTCAAAGGGGATCTAGTTTCTGTTAGCTTGGGATGACATGCTTGACAAGCCACACTGCTTCGCTAGAGATGGCTTACACCTGTCACCCTTAGGCTTTCGAATACTGGCCAAGGCTCTTGCCACCCCCATAGTGCCTTTTTTAGGCAAGGCTCAAAAGACAAACCCACCACCGTAAATAGCACAAGTAACAAAAAACCGAGGGTAATGCTACTCAATGCCTGAAGTCTAAACCTCAAAATGCACGCACTCGAGGCACTCCTCAGTATGGAAAAAATCGATATATGTGCAGTAACAGAAACCTGGTTTAAGGCTCCAGAGAGCACCCCAGCACTACCAGACTACAACTCATACCATACATTTTGGCCACAAAACCTGGACCGAAATACAAAAGGCGGGGGAGTATCCATATTCATCAAGGATACCCACACTTCCAGGTTAGTGGCACAGCACGATGCTTCAGAGATCATCCACGTGCAACTAACAACAGGCAAAACTACTGTTCAAATTATAGCTTGCTACAGATCACCCACAATGTCCCAGGACCCCCACTCTGCATTCCTGGAAACACTGGAAAACATAAAGGTCCTACCAAACACACTGATATTGGGTGATTTCAATTACCCAAACATTAACTGGGAGAACTACTCAAGTACAAACTCCCTTGCCCAACATTTCCTAGAATTTATAAACTCAAATGCCCTGGATCAGCTGGTCAACACCCCCACCAGAGGTGACAACATATTGGACCTGGTCATCACCAACATGGGCGACCGGTGTTCCACACCAGAGGTCAACCCCTCGCTGGTTAGATGTGACCATAAACTAATCACTGTGGATATCCACATTCCGCCACCACCCCCGGTCAAAGAAACCACTGTGAAAAACTTTTCCAAAGCAAACTACATGTTATTTAAAACCGAGGTGGGAAGTTTCAAAGCCCCCGTGCTAAAGGATAACGCTGTCCAAGCTGCAAAATCCTTTACTAATGCACTGTATGGGCACCTACAAGAATGCATGGATTGTGCTATCCCAAACAAAACCAAGACTCACTCCTCCAAGAAAAGGAAACCAGTCTGGTGGACTCCTGTCATAAACAATAGAATTTATAAACTCAAATGCCCTGGATCAACTGGTCAACACCCCCACCAGAGGTGACAACATATTGGACCTGGTCATCACCAACATGGGCAACCGGTGTTCCACACCGGAGGTCAACCCCTCGCTGGTTAGATCTGGCCATAAACTAATCACTGTGGATATCCACATTCCGCCACCACCCCTGGTCAAAGAAACCACCGTGAAAAACTTTTCCAAAGCAAACTTCACGTTACTTAAGACCGAGGTGGGAAGTTTCAAAGCTCCCATGCTAAAGGATAACGCTGTCCAAGCTGCAAAATCCTTTACTAATGCACTGTATGGGCACCTACATGAATGCATGGATCGTGCTATCCCAAACAAAACCAAGACTCACTCCTCCAAGAAAAGGAAACCAGTCTGGTGGACTCCTGCCATAAACAAGCTATACAATAGAAGGAGGAAACTAGTACAGAAAAGAGTAAAATCCCAAGAAGGGAAGACATCCCCGATCAGTACCAGCAAGAAACTACATTCCCTCATAAAATCATCCAAGGCTAGCTTTGAAAGAAAAATTGCCATGGACTCCAAAGATAAACACAAGGCTTTCTTTAGCTATGTCAAGAATCTAAGTGGCAATTCTCAGATCTGCTCAGAGTTAGTGCAGAATGGCACAAAATACACTGAACCAACCAATATAGCCAACAAACCAACCAATATAGCCAACATCCTGGCAGACAGGTTCAGTGCAAACTTTACCCCCATCTCACCCCCAAAAGGGCCCATAACTATACCAGAAGAATGTAGTGCCCCTGAAATCACAGACACTCAGGTTAAAACAGCCCTCTCCAAAGCCAAAAACTCAGCATCAATGGGAACAGATGGTGTCCCAGGCTGTGTCCTACACAAGCTCAAAGATGAACTAACCCCTCACCTAAACACACTGTTTAAACTCAGCCTCTCCACAGGCTAGTGCCCACAGAGTGGCGCACAGCAACGGTTATTCCACTCCACAAAGGTGGAGCCACAACGGACTCCGGGAACTATCGCCCTATAAGCCTGACTAGCTTGGTCTGAAAAGCTATGGAGCACATCATCATGGATCTCATTAACAGAGACAAAAAAAATTTCTAAGCTTGTTTCCTGCCTTTCCTGTGGGTAGTCTAGTCTGGATACAGTATGCTGTGTCCAGATACAGATTTGCTGTGTCCAGGACTATTTGTGGGCTTCTAAGCCCCCAAGCCTTTCTGTGTTGGAGGGAAGCCTTCTAGCTTAATTTTGTTTCTTAGAACTAGCCAGTTTTTTGTTTCAGCACTCGTCTGTTTCTTTGAGCTCAGCACTTGTTCAGAACTTATTGTAAACACTAAATAAGCTACAAATTACTACAGCACTCAACTTTCCTCACTGTCTAGAGGAAAACAGTTTCTAGTAGTAACAAATAAGCACCTATCCAGGCATGTCTAAGGGTCATCTCCCGGTGTTTTCTCCTGTCTACCTGATGAATCTGGCCATCTTGGGGTAATGCAGTAATTGCCTCATGTACACAGACAACCCTCTTCTACTACCACCCAACACTACAACCTGTGAGAGATGCATTTATATAGCCAAACTGGAAGCAAAGTTCTCTTCACCTAAGACTGGACTAGACAGTCAAGAGGAGAAGGTAAACACTTGCACCACACCACACTCAGCACATAATCCCTCAAAACCTACACCACCAAAACACATACATAGAAACACAAAACACACACCTGCATTCACAGAGGCTATCAGTAAAAACCTGCCCAAGCAACAGGGACCTCCAAAGCAGAAACACAAGCAACCTCCACCCCCCCAACACAACCCAAATGACACATAGCCCACAAACTCAGTGTGCCACTCAACCACAGCCCATAAGGCATAACAACGTACCCAACACTCTAGTCATAGGTGACTCTATAGTCAGGCACACTGATGTTCCACTCACCTGGCTAAACAAGGAGAAAGTTACTATCAGCTGCCTGTCAGGTGCCAGGATCCACTACATAACACATGCACTCAGGTCACTCTACAAAAAGTACAAATATGACTCTGTCATTATTCATGTTGGTGTGAATGACCTAGATGTACCTCCCTGGACCACACGAAAAGGGACATGGAGGAGCTGTCCAATCTTGTAGACCAGGCAGGTATGACCCTAGCCCTGAGTAGCATCCTGCCATCACCCAGAATGATACCACAGTACAAGGACAAAATGATTGACTTCAACAACTGGCTAAGCATCTGGTGTCATTCTAAGAGGATCCAGTATCTGTCTGCCTGGGATGACATGATCAACAAACCATGATGCTTTGCCAGAGATGGCCTGCACCTGTCGCCCCTGGGATTCTGGATACTGGCTAAGGCTCTAGCCACCCCTATAGGGCCTTTTTTAGGCAAGGTTCAAATGACAAATTCACCACTGTTACAGGTACAGGCAAGAAGAATCTGAGGGTATTGCTACTCAATGTTAGAAGTCTTTTGTTGTCTCTTTCGGCTTTTCCTGGTTAGGGGTCGCCACAGCGGAACTCCGGTCCACTAATGATTGGCAGTAGATTTTTACGTGCCGAGTTGCTGGCCCTGATGCACAACCTTCAATGAAGGTACGCCCATTCATGCATGTCTCCACACAGAAGACGCTCTAGCTGAGAATCAAACAGGACAACATCTTACTGTGAGGCGACAATACTACCGCAGCACCACCACCGCAGTAATCAATGCTAGAAGTCTAAACCTCAAAATGCACTCACTCAAGGCACTCCTTAAAATGGAGAACATCGACATCTGTGCAGTGACAGAGACCTGGTTCAAGGCTCCAGAGAGTACCCCTTCATTACCAGGCTATAATTCATACCACACCTTTCGGCCATCTAACCTGAACCGAAATACTAAAGGTGGAGGCGTGTCCATATTCATTAAGGATATTCACACCTCCAGGCTAGTTGCTCAGCATAATGCATCTGAGATTATCCAAGTGCAACTAACTCGAGCAAGACCGCAATACAAATTGTAGCTTGCTACAGATCCCCCACCATGCCCCAGGATTCCCACTCATCATTTCTTGATACATTGGAAAATATTAGGGTACAACCTAACACCCTAATAATGGGCGATTTCAACTACCCTACCATTAACTGGGAAAACTACTCATGTACCAACTCTTGTGTTCAACGTTTTCTGGAATTCATAAATTCCAATGCCTTGGATCAACTTATCCACACCCCCACCAGGGGCAGCACTATCCTAGACCTGGTTATTACCAACATGGGCAACCGGTGCTCCACACTAGAGGTCAGTTCCTCGTTGGTCAGATCCGACCACAAGCTAATCACCCTAGACATCAACATCCCTCCCCCACCCCCCATTAGGGAAACCACAGTAAAAAAATTTCTACAATGCCAACTTCACGCTTCTTAAAACAGAAGCGTCAAACTTCACGACACCCATGTTGATGGACAATAGAGGTATGACTGCTGAATCCTACACAAATGCACTTTATAAGCACTTACACGAGTGCATGGATCATGCAATCCCTAACAGAACCAAGATGTTATCCTCCCAAAAAAGGAAGCTAATCTGGTGGTCCCCTGCCATAAATAAACTCTACAACAGAAGAAAGAAACTGTTGCAAAAAAGAGTAAAATCCCATGATTGGAGAAACTCCCTGGTCAGCCTCAGTAAGAAGCTGAAATCCCTCATAAAATCCTCCAAAGCTAGTTATGAAAACAAAATCGCCACTGACTCTAAAGATAGCCACAAAGCATTCTATAGCTATGTCAAGAATCTCAATGGCAACACTCAGATCTGCTCTGAGTTACAGCACAATGGCACTAAATATACAGAACTGACTGATATTGCCAACATCCTGGCAGATAGGTTCAGTGCTAAGTTTACCCCCCTGTCATCCCCATAAAGGGCCCATCTCTATACCAGAAGAATGCAAAGTTCCTGTAATCACGGCTGCACAGGTAAAAAACACACTATCCAAAGCCAAGAACACAGGATCCATGGGACCTGACAACATCACAAGCTGTATTCTACATGGACTATAGAACGAACTGGCAACCCACCTAAGTACCATGTTCATTCAGAGCCTCACCTCAGGCTATGTGCCCACTGAATGGCGCACAGTGACGGTTATCCCACTCCACAAAGGGGGAGCCACCACAGACCCCGGAAACTACTGCCCCATTAGCCTCATGAGCCTGGTCTGCAAGGCTATGGAACGTATCATCATGGAACTTATAAACAATGACATTGGTCCAAACTCAGGACCCCACCCAGTTCAGGTTTGTAAAAGGCAGATCATGTCTCCTAAACCTGATAGACTTCTTTGAAGCAGTCACCAAAGCCGTAGATGAGGGTAAGGTGGATCACACAGCCTATCTAGATCTCGCCAAAGCTTTTGACACCATATCCCACTCTGGAATTATAGATAAACTCACTAAACTAGGTATAACTCCCTATATCACAAGATGGGTTGCCAACTGGCTCACTGACAGAACCCACACTGTGAAAGTAGCAGACTCCAAATCCAACTTCAGACCATTGACAAGTGGAGTACCGCAAGGTTCAGTCCTGGGTCCTCTCCTGTTTGATATCTACTTCTCTGAAGTACAGGCTAACACAGAAAGTCTTTGGCTAATGAAGTTCGCAGATGACTGCAAACTAGGAGCCATAATCAAAACTCCAAAAGATGTGGACATTCTACAAAAGGGCCTTGCTGAGACAGATGCCTGGTGTCAAAGTCATGGCCTCAAGCTCAATGCCAAAAAGTGCATTGTCATCCCTTTTGGTAAAAACTCTGTACCCATGAACTACCACATAGGCAGTAGTCTACTTAACACTGAAAGTGTGATAAGAGACCTTGGGACACAGGTGGACAGTAGTCTCTCCTTTGATAATCACATTGCTACAGTAGACAGGAAATCCTTGTACGTGGCACACCTCATCACAAAAGGTTTCTCATCCAGGAAAAAAGAGGTCATTGCTCCCCTCTACTCACCACTCATTAGACCCATTATAGAGTACAACACCCCTTTTGGTATGTACCTCACAAGACATCTGCAGCAATTGGAAAGGCCACAGAAATACCTCACAAAGAGGATTACTGGCCTCAAACAGATGCCCTACGCAGACCGTCTAAAAAACTGCAGCTTTACTCCATCGCATATTGCCTACTCAGAGGCGATCTCTGTCTAACACACAAAGCTATGTCAAACCCTGAGCTTTTAGACATGCTCCACTTAAAGAAATCCCAATCCCTCTGAGCTACATGCTTTAGGGACCTAAACCTTGTCACCACAATAAACAGAACATGCTGGAGGGATAGATTCCTGTCCCAGAGACTTCCCATACTCTGGAACAAACTACCTATCTATATCAAACAAAACTCCTCATTAGCACTCTTCAAGAAAAATCTTGATGACTAGATGGAGATAGGAAATTCACCCCGGGGATCCCTTCTGTGGCTCTGCTCGACAGTGGCACAGGAAAATAATTTTTTTGGGTGGCGAAAGCCAGGGTACCTTTTGGCTAGGCTTATATAGGCCCTAGGGCCAATAGCCTAGTACCTACCTATGAACCTATGAACATTGGAAACCACCAAACACTGGACCCTACCCAGTTCGGCTTTGTTAAGGGCAGATCATGTCTCCTAAACCTGATGGACTTCTTTGAGACAGTTACCAAGGCTATAGATGAGAGAAAGGTGGTCCACACAGCTTACCTAGACCTTGCAAAGGCCTTCAACACCATTCCCCACTCAGGTATTATAGATAAGCTCACCAGGCTGAACATAAACCCCTACATCATGAGATGGGTTGCCAACTGACTCACGGACAGAACCCACATTGTAAGAGTTGCGGGAGCTAGGTCTGACTCTAAACCGGTTACAAGTGGCATTCCCCAGGGTTCAGTCCTACGACCCCTCCTGTTCGGCATATACTTCTCAGAGGTACAGGCAAGCACAGGAGGACTATGGCTGACCAAGTTCACAGACGACTGCAAACTAGGGGCTATAATTGACTCTCCGGCTGACACAGACATCCTCTAAAAGGGTCTCACTGAGACAGATACCTGGTGACAAAACCATGGCCTCAAGCTAAATGCCAAAAAGTGCATAGTCATCCCCTTTGGAAAAAACAAAATACCCACAAACTACCACATAGGTGGTAGCCCCCTAAATACGGAAGACGTAATAAGGGATCTGGGGACCCAAGTAGATAGTAACCTCTCCTTTGATAATCACATTGCCAAAATGGTTAGAAAATCCTTCTATGTGGCCCACCTAATCACAAAAGGGTTTGCATCCAGATTGAAAGAGGTCATTGGACCCCTCTATGCATTACTCATCAGACCCATCATAAGAGTACAATGCCCCATATGGGATGTACCTTACAAGACACCTGCAACAACTGGAAAGACCACAGAAGTACCTCACCAAGAGGATCACTGGCCTCAAGCAGATGCCCTATGCAGCTCGACTGAAGAAACTTCAGCTGTACTTGGTTGCATACTGCCTACTCAGAGGTGATCTCTGCCTGATATACAAGGCTATGTCCAACCCAGAATTGATGGGCATGCGCCACCTAAAGAAAACCATATCCCCTCGAACCACACACTCCAGGGATCTAAACCTCATCACAACAATAAATAGGACGTGCTGGAGGGATAGATTCCTGTCCCAGAGACTTCCCATGCTCTGGAATAAGATTCTAATCTACATTAGGCAGAGCTCCTTGCTAACCCTCTTCAAGAGAAACCTTGACGAGTGGATGGCAAACAGAAAGTTTAACCCAGGGATCACTTCAATGGCTCTGCTGGACAGAGGCACAGGGAACTAATCTAAGGGGGTGGTGAAAGCCAATACATTCCGGCTAGGCTTATAAATGACTTCGGGCAGATAGCCTAGTACCTACCTATGAACCTATGAACCTAGGAACATCTCTCAGAGATTGCCACTTCTCTGGAACAAGCTTCCAGTACATGTTTAACAGAGTCCCTACCTGACCCTCTTCAAACGCAACCTAGATCAATGCAGGGACGTCGGGAGGCATACACACTGTACTGATTTCAGTACAACTTTTTTAGAAGAGGGGGTAGCTTTTTTAAAAAAAAAATGTACGTACATATTTTTTCTTTTTTAAAACAGTGTTGGCTCCTTTAAGGAGCATATCTGCCGGTTGGAAGTGAGCTCGTGTCATGTCCAGCTGGCTGCGAGCGGGAAATGTGCAGGAAGACAATCGCAAATGGATTATCACTACGAGCGGGAAATCTGAAGATGTAGTGCGTGGAAGGCAATCGCAAACAGATTATCAGGTAAGAGAGGTGTGTGTGTGTGTGTGTGTGTGTGTGTGTGTGTGTGTGTGTGTGTGTGTGTGTGTGTGTGTGTGTGTGTGTGTGTGTGCGCGCTATGTGAGAGAGTAGAGAGAGAGAGACAGAGAGAGACTAAGAGTGAGGGATTTGCTGGATTTTCTTGATGGAACATACCCAAAAAAAGGCATAGCTACCTGTAAAACGTTTGCAAGTTCTATACTGATTGTATTGATCTTGCAAGCTAGTAGCATGACATATCTTTACCTAAAATTAGTTAGGATCTAGATTAGATGATAGTGTTTGCTGTCTGTCATCTATTTATTCAGAACATTTAGTTGAAATTTCTTGTACAAGTTTATTCCAGTTTGGATATTAAATATTTTTAATTTATTTCAAGTAAACAACTTTATTATTCAGTTTTAAATACTTTGGCTAGTAATTAATTTATGAGCTTAAATGCATGCATATTGAATCATGTGTAATGACTACTGTTTATCTGACTATCGAATAGCGACTGTTCAGTGCTTACTACTTAAATCATGGCTTAAGTTATGAAAAAAAAATATGTGTTTGGTTTTGTCTTGGTTAGTCTAGCTTGTTGGCAGTGTTGCTATAGAGGGTGTTGCTACTGTAACCTTACCATCCAACCCTCTTTCTAGCCAGCCCACTAGCATAGAGAGATAAAATCCTAATTGCAATGTAGGCAACCAAGGTGCATGATGGAGCTGACAGGAAGGATGGGAATGCCTAAGCTGAGAAAGAGGAGTGAAGTAAGTCACATGGTAAAGTGATCCTTCAGAGGAAGGGATGGAACAATGACCTGGAAGGTAGGCATGTGGTTCATCAAACTGACAGCTGGCAGTAGCCTTCATTGAATAAGTGTACAGGTAAATGTATTTGTGTTACAGGTAGGCATTGTGAACCACATGGTGACATGTCCCTCCATCTGTGGGAAATCATAGTTTGGATAAAACCTTCCCTATTCCTGGTATGCCAGCAAGGTCACAAGAAACCCTGAAGTCTATCTGAATGATGCCACCCCACTGGTGTCTCTAACCCTAATGGATATGACACTCACTTCTAAGGAAAGGATGCATTTAAGTTCAGTGTGGGTGGTCTGATGGTTGGCAGGCATGCGGGCAAAAAGATGTAGAAAGAATCATTTACCCACCTTTTTGGAAAAAGGTGTGTGTAAATGCCCCCACATAATACACCTGCTGGCTATAGGTGTTCAGGCTCAAACCCTGTACCTTTGCTTCAGGGTAAGAAGAGCCTAAAGTCCCTAACCACCACCATTTCCAAACTTTGGTTAGATTTGTTTTTCTAACAGTTGTGAGCTATGGTGAGAAGTGAGAACTGAGAACTGAAGTTGTATTTCCCCCATTGTTTTTGTTGTTTGTCCAGGTTTTTTGTGCTAAGGTGTGAAGTGAGAACTGAATTTGTAGTCCCTCATTATTGGCTTTGTTTGTCCATGTTTTTTGTGCTAAGAGGTTGAGAGCTATCTAAATGATAGCCATTAAGTTTGTCTTCCTATTTTTCAAGCTGCTGATTTAGCATAGTGGTATGTTGCACTCACTATAGTGCATATGGTTCTGTGTTCAAGACATACATGGTGATAACACAGCATTTTATTCTAGCAACTTTCCAAAATTATGCAAGCAATGTTTAAAACGCGTCCCTGGTTTTTGGGCTTTTGTCCCCCCCCAATAAATGTTGGCTTTTTCCAGATTTTTTGTGCTGCAAAGTTCAGAGATACAGCTGAGTGTCGGCATTTTACAAGGAGCTGAGAGCTACAGGGGAACTAAAGAGTCTGCTTGTACTGTTAATAGCACAACCGGTAGTATACTTGCTTTTGATGTAGAAGGCTGTGGGTTCTTCTCCCACAGTAGATAGATGCATTGCTGATACTGTACTGTGTTGTAAAGGGGGGTGGATGCTGTTGTCCCTTTTGGCGAAGATATCTAGTAGTAACTATGAACCTGTTATCAGTTTGCCATCCATTCCCTACTGCAATATTACTAGCGTATCATTGTTTTTAATGCAACATAGGCAATTTATTCCTCAAGGGCAACAGGCACTTTATTTGTAGATGAAACCATGAAATATAAAGTTGTTTGCTAGCAGCAGCATCTTCATTAGTTACAGATTTCTTTAATGTGGAATTATGTGGATGGCTTTTACTAGTTCAGAGATTGTGCATATTTACTGATACTGGTGGACTGTAGAAGTCTGAGTAGACTTTTATGATGGAAATGTTATGAATTGGGCTGTTTTGTCATTATTGGTGCATGCATTTTGTTTCATTGTTTACTGGAAAAATGTTCAAAACAATAAATTTAAAACTCTCTAACAACTATACTGTATTGCACAGGGAATATAATTTAATACAATCTGGAAGGTGTATCAAAGATCACATGTATGTTTCATGTGCAAGGGGCCTATGATTTGAAAACAGCCCAAAGTTCATCTTTATCTGCCACTGGCAAAATGTATTTTCTTTGAATGTGGGTTTCAGTGCTGTTTCAATGAATGTGAGTTTCAAGGGCAGAGAAGTTTTAATGCTAAGTCTAGTTTCATTGTGAGACTGCATTGTTTTGTTTAGCAGATATTTATTGGTGTTCATGCTGTACAATGCAAAATAAAACTTTTCTGGCAAATCATTTAGGAATGAAGTCACTAAATAATGACCGACGTTAAGTTTCAGACTTCATAATCTTCAGAAAAATGCATGCTAAAGCAAGATCTGATATTCTATCAACTGTCTTAAGTTTATACAAGATCAATTTTTAGTATTGTTTGTATGTTCCCCCAATATATTTGGCCTTGTCCAGATTTCCTGCATTAAGCGGTTGAGAGGTATGTGCAAATAAATCGCTTTATAGAATTAGGAATATCCAAACCTCTCAACTGTCCCCAATTTTGGCTCAAAATGTTGCTCTCCCCCTAATAATCTCTCCATAAAATAGCAATTTTGGAAGAAAACGTGGAGGGTTTACTTTTATAAATAACTGTAATGATCAGAGTTATACATTACTTTTATTTCAGAAATGCATGTAGATTCTCTAATTTTGTCAGCTGCTCACGTTAACTGTGCTCATATTAAAATGGTGTCCCTTCTTTGACAGGTTCCCAGCTGTATTGTCTGGCAATTTTGTATTTTTGCATCACATTTTTGGTCCATTTTTCATAAAATTGCGTTTTTCTGGCAAATTAGTGGCAAATTGTTAAAGACTGAAGTTAGAAAATAATGGCAGACATTTGAGTTTCAGATTTCATACCCTTCAGAAAATTCGCACTAATGCAAGACCTACTGCTATTCTATTATCTTTCTAAGTTTATAAGAGCAATATTTAAAAAAGTCCTTATTTTTGGGCCTTTGCCTCAGTTTTATTTATGAGTTTGTTGCTCTAAGAGGTTGAGAGGTGTGTGTGTGTGTGTGTGTGTGTGTGTGTGTGTGTGTGTGTGTGTGTGTGTGTGTGTGGTAGGTAGGTAGCATACCTCTCAACTGTCCACATTTTGCAGAATGTCCAGATTTTTGCCCCATATTTTTGTCTGTTCCTCATAAATTTTGTGATTTTCTAGAAAATCATTGAAGGCTGAAGTTGCTAAATAATGACAGACATTTAAGTTTCAGACTTCATGTCCTTTAGAAAAATTCATACTAGCACAAATCCTGTTATTCTAGCAATTTTCTCATACTAGCACAAACCCTGTTATTCTAGCAACTTTCTAAGTTCACGAGAGCATTATTTAATATCTGTCCCTGTTTATTTTAGGCTTTGTCCATATTTCTTGCACTAAGAGGTAGGTAGGGGTGTGTGTGCGAATGAAACACCCTAGTTAGGGGTAGCAGGTGGTTAGTAATTTACTCAAAACCTGTACCTTAGTTACAGAAAACAAAAGCATGAATCCTCTACCCCAACTACCATGCTGCATTTTTCAAAGAACTGACTTTCAGGTTCATTTTCAATTCAAGGAACCGAGTTTGAGTGAATCTATATTATATTACTGAAGAGGCATTACAGTGAATGCCTCTTCATCGACACTAAAAGAGAGAACCGTGAATTACGAGAATGGCTGTAGCTTGGCTGGGGAGGGGGGTAGCAGTTTGAGAGCTGTGAGTACAAATTTGAAAATCCTAGCTACACCCCTGGATCAATGTATGGGTGACCACAGATTTTCTCCTGGGGTGGCACACATGTCTCTCTTGGAAAGAAGAAGTCAGTATTAACTACCATAGACTCTTACCTCTGCGAACTTCATTCACCTAACTACTGACAGTTGGGGCAACTCAGGATAAATATGGCTAGGCTTTTAAGAGTTTTAGAGCAGTTAGCCTAGTAACCTTCTATGAACCTATGAACCTATGATCCGCAACCTTTTTCTTAAGTAATTTTTTTGAAGATGGTATGTTTGTTGCCGTTATTCAGTTGGGTTTATATGGTAGTTTATATGTGTGTTTTTCTTTGAATTTTAGTATTTCTATTCATGCTCTCTTTTACATTTGTGCACTGTATCTTCGGATTTACTTTTTAATCCAAACAGTATGTCAGAGTCTTTGTACTGCATTTATGTGTTTATTTCTTATTTGACTCCCAGGTTAGAATAGCTGCTGTCTGTTGCTATGGTGACTTGCTTCATATTATTCACTTCCTGTTCTACGCTGCTTCATTCTCTGTAGATTTTATATTATCACTTTCTTCGGGATGTTATTTTTTAGCATTTTGGATTTCTTACTGTTCAGGTAATATACACAAGTTTGAGTTTGTGTTTTTATTACTGTAAAATGTGTTTAAATTGTCACAATTCTGATTCCTTTATGGTACTATTTCTTTTTTTTTTAAATTTTTTATGCAAACTTAGTAAGTAAAGTATTTAAATTGGATGTGTGCATTTCTGGTGTTGAATTTTTTATTGGTTTATTTGCTTTTTTTCTGAAATATTTGTGTTTGATCATCTTTCTCTACTAAATGACTGAAATAGTGGCAGTTTGTGGAGTTTTGAACTCTGAGGAAGTAGGGATTTGTGACTAAATGTGAGGTCCAGGTCGCCTGTGCTAGCTTTCTGCTGTACACAGAAAAGGTCTGATGCACACGTAGCTAGGAATATTATTGGTCATTTTATTGCCCATTTTATAAAAAAATACATAAATAATATACTGACCATTAGGACACCACTGAACACTTCAGCAAGTACCATTTTATCTGTTATTTAGATCATGTAAATATGGGCAGATTCCTCATGACTGGAGATATGCATTTATTAAACCTGCCTTTAAGGGAAATGAGAGTAATACAAACCCAGAGTCATACAGACCCTTAAGTCTACTTTCACGTTCTGTAAAATAATGGAGAAGTAAGTTATTGTCAGAACTGGATAAGCTGGGACTTGAAAGCATGTATCAGCATGCATATATGGATGATAGCTCTATTACCACCTGTAACATGATGTTCTGTAACAATAACATCTATGAATGAAACATTGTGCTGTGATTTAATTTATATAGATTTAACTTCAGCATTTGACAGTCATACACAAAACATTGATCAATAAATTAGAACAGCTAGGTATCAATATACTCTTGATAAGATGGATAGCTGCACGATTTACAAATACGACATGGGAAGTATCATACAGCAATTGGACAGGTGAAATTCTTGTTACAATCAGGGTGTCCCACAGGGCTCTGTTCTAGGGCCTTGCTTGTTTATATTGTATCTTTCAGACCTAACTTCTTCATCTGAGGTGTTCTATAGTGTATATGCAAATGATCTGAAAGTGGGCAAACCGATTACATGTGACACAGATAAGGCATGTCTGCAAAAGAACTTATCTAAGTGACCATCTAGGCACAGGAGAATACTATATTGATAAATACATCAAAAACTAAGCATATGAGATTTGGAAGACATAAATTGAAAGCTGAATATTTAATACAGCACACAATGATTGAAACTGTGGATTCATTTAAGGACCTGGGTAAACGGGTAGAACCAGCTTTGAGTTTTTCTAATAATATCAACCAATGAGTTACTGATAATTATAGAACTATAGGTTGTATAAAAATATTTATAAAGTACAGGAAATCAGAAATGATGAAGTCATTATTTGTTAGTTACTTTAGACCTAAACTTGAGTAAGGAATAGCAGTATGGAAACTTTATAAGAAAAAACAGGAATGAAAAAACTGGAAATAGTACAGCAGAAACATACCAAGGGCATCCATGGATGTGAAAATTTAAGTTATTATGAAAGACTAAAAAATCTGAACTTGTACAGTGTCTCTTTTAGATGTCTAAGAGGCAATTTTATTCGGGTACATAGACCATTTAGAGACAACTATCTCTGGGAATGTTTGGGGTTATCCAAAAGTACTAGAGAATCATCAGATAACCTATGTAGAAGATTCTATAGGAATGAGAAGTGTACAAACTGGTTATCTGAGAGAGCAGCTGATGCATGGAACAGACTACCAAATTACATTAAAGCAAGTACTAGTTTAGATATTTTTAAGAACAGCCTGGACACTTGTTATGGGAACAAGTGTTTTGGTATATTGGCAAGCTAGAAGGGCATCAATGCCTGTGCTTGAAATATTTGTATGCATGTATGTATGTATGCATGTATGTATGTATATGTAACACTAGAGGAAAGCATGGCAAATTCTGAGCATGGGAGCATGACAGAAATGAAACAGAAGTCTGTAGGTTTGTAATATAGGACAGCTGTTTCAGACTATTAGGATTATCCCACACAAAGTGAGTTAAATTGAATTTTCTCTAATCCTTGAGGGATTTCTGTGAGGAGTCTGTTGGATTTCATACCTAATCAAGGGATATGGGCATCTGAGAGACTATTTAAGTTTATGACTGCAAAGTGACAGCTAGGTAGTACTATGTTTTTGTACTCAGGAATCTGAGACTGAAAAACTATAAATTGTAGTATTTATTTTGTTGGAGTGAAGCAGTTGTTTTTTGTTTTGTTTTCTGTTTATCTGAACTTTCTTTATTTGTCATAAGTAAAGCATTATTTTCTAATGACATTTATAGCTCTTGTGTCCTATGTGCTTGAAAACAAGAAATGTATATAATATTGGGAGTATTCAGTATCAATGAGCTGCTATTCAGCAAACCACAGCTTGCCGACCCTGCATCATCGACTCTAAATCCAATGAAACGTACTGGAGAACAAAGCAGCAGAAGTGTCGAACAATGAAGTTCTAAGTCACATAGTTAAGGAGTTTCATTCAGCGTGATCCAGAAATAATCAGAATCAGACCTACAATAACATTTTCATTGTTTGGATCTACTTTGTGTAGTTTGGATCTACGATTCTTTCCGTACCTAAGATTTTTGATTTGGCTGATCTAGTATGATAGTTGCAAGCACTTAAATTACTAAATAGTGCTGATGCTTTCAACTAGGAGAACCAGTCAAGCACAGTTTTAAACTACTGAATTATCAAATCATTTATTTAAGTGGGCTGCAGGACCATCCTTATTGTTTTGAGGGATTTCAACAGGATTATCAGAGTTGAGGGTACCTAGCAGAATTAACAGAAGCAGGAGCCCACAACAGGATTGTTTGAGTGGACATGTTTACAGTATAATTGAAAAAGAATAAGTGAAGTTGGGGTCCCTCATTCAGAATTTGAGTCAGGGGCCTTGGCGGCATTAACAAAATCAGACAGTCCCCAGAAAGATTATTGGGTCAGAGAGAATTTTAACAGTATTAACAGAGCTAAGCAGTCCAACAAGTTTAGCAAGGTCAAGAAGTCCATACTAGGCTCAATGGTCAGTCTCTTCTCAGAATTTTTCTTCATAGGAATTTCAGAGCAGTTGAGTCTCACAACCATTTACACCTTGGCATACCCACCCTTAGGCTGTACTCCCTTTGTCCAGGAGGGCTACGTCAGTCAATTCCTGGGTAAATGCATGAATACCCATCCAGGTTTCATTTGAAGGATGATAGTGTATCACAATGCGTAACATGCAGGAACAGCCTGTTGGAGAGGTGGGGGAGCACTGCATTATGGAGTTGTTTGTTCATCATGTTTTATTTATCTTCTGGTGAAGATTTAGGTCCCTGGTTCTGGTATTTGGGGACCTGTGAAGATGCAGGAGATCCAGATTAGTATAGAAGACAAGGCACAGATTTCCCCTCAAGGCTCTGTAGGCTACTGTATAAAGAGAGAGAGAGTGTTTCCAGCCTCTCTGGTTAGGTTAGGTTCTTTAAGCCATGATCATCTTAGAAGACTCTGGGGTCTTTCTAGTTATGTCTAGTAAGGTACAGCCTAATGGGAGTATGGTATTCAGTAACTGCCCTAATAAATGCTGTATATAAGGCAGCAGTGCCCTCTTTAGATCTGGATGATAACCACTCTAAGTTGAAGGACTTTCTAACTACTGTTGTCACATGATCCTTACAAGAGAGGGAATTATCAACAAATCTCCCAAGGTCCCTAACTTACATTCTCCTTTTGTATTACAGCATTGTTTACTAAATGCTGAGGGGGTGAGTTGTCTATTGTATTTGATTATTTTGTACTTTTTGCATTTACTTTGAGACCATTTTTAATATACCAGGGATTTCAAGTGTGAATTCTTACTGAAGGGTTTGGGTATCAGTGTGGAGACATCACAGTAACTTCCTGCTTGCAGTAATCTGCAAACTTAGTTAACTAGAGGTTCTGGTTCCCATTCAAGAGACTGGTTGGTAAAGAAGATGGGGCCTAACATGGGGCTAGGGGACATCACTGGCTATCCTCATATTGTCTGATGAGCATCTGCCATTCATATTATGAGGCTTCTGTCTTGTAGATTGTCTGCTATCCATTTTACCATATAGGAATCTATTTATAAAGCATTTAGCTTACAATGCCTAATTGTAATTTACTGTTGAATACTTTGGTTAGATCAAGATATGCTGTGTGAACAACATAACCACTGTTGACAGCCTGTGTAAGCCTCTCAAAGAAGTTATCCAGCTTCATTAGGCAAGATTTTCCCTTAACAAAGCCAAACTGCTGAAGGTTATGCCTAATTACATTTGTGATATTATTTACAGATGAGGCTTGTCAGGCTGATGGGTCTATAATTGCCATGGATGGTGGCTGGGAGTCCCTTATGGAGAGGGATCACTATTATAATGCACCAAACATCAGGGACAACATCTGTAGCTAAACTTAGGTGATACAGTTTGAGGAGTGCTATTGGAAGGCAATGCATGGCGCTATTTATTAAGCATCCAGGTATGTTGTGAGGCCACATAGAAGAAGTAATTTTGGTGTTAGATTGCACATTACCTACATGCTCCCTTGTGATCAGGTGTGTAAGGGAATCTGGGATTTGTGGACTTTGGACAGAAGTCTTAGTCTAAAGTGATCACCAAATTTGTTTGCTAGTATATTGGTAATATCTATTGGGCCCAAATAGGAGCTGTCATTTTGATTAACTTCAGAGCACTGTTGGGTGGTACTCCTTGGTTTCTTTAAACAGCTAAAGAAGGATTTATACTTGTCCTTAGTTATATTTTGATACTGTCCTTGATAAGAAGAGTTTTTGGATCCTTAACATGAGAAGCTAACATAAGTTCATGGGTTGCTTTAGTAGTCCTAATAGTATTTTTCAAGTTTGTAGTAATATTTTGATGCTATCCTTGATAAAAAAGGGTTTTTGGATCTGCAGTGTAATTTAAGAAGTTTTTTTTTACTTTTGTTTTAACATTTATTTATGTTGACAGATGACCAGGGTGGTTTGTTTTTGAATTTTCTATTATATTTTGTTAAAGCTGGGACTGTCAACTTGTGTGTTTGTGTCAGTATTGGATATGATATTGTCAAAATGAATTCTGAAAGCTTGTCATTCATTGGCTGTGGTTAATACATTCAAGATCCTTGAATTCAGAGATGTTTGCTGTAAGGGCTTTAGAGATTTTTGAAGGTGTCACAAGTTTATGGTCTGACATAAATAGGGAAGAAGATGCCAGGGAAATAGTGCATGACATGGTTATACTTCTAAGGACCAGATCAAGTGTATTATATTCTGTAGTGGGTTTAAGTATCTATCCCAGGGATCTTTTATTTATCATGTCTAAGAACTTGGGGGCATACCATTGATTAGAGGAATAGACCCTCCAGTTTAAGTAGTATTTTCCTGATATGATGAAATTCCGGTTAACAGGGAGTTGATCTAAGTACATTTACGAACTTTAGATGATCATCAGGGGGACATGGTGGGTGTCCTGTAACAGGATATAAGTTGATGGCTAGTACTGTGTAGGGTATTTTGGAATTGAGTTCAGTTTGTGTTATCTACCTGGAAATATGGTTCTTAACAAATACGAGACTACACCACCATTACTATCAGGCCAGAAGGCATAGTAGTTACAAAACGCACGTATGCAGGGAGGGCTGTCTTTACATGTACATCTAAACCAAGTATAGGTTCTTACACAAACATGGATGCATTTCAAATGCAGGGGACTCTCCTGATCAGACCATTTGTTGTTGGGACTTCTGGCATTGAGAAGAGCTAACATAATATGATCTGGTTTGGGGTTCAATATGTCTTATGTTGTGTTGGAATGTCCATTATGCCTAAAAAGCTATTATGGGGCTGCAAAGGCATTAGCCAGTATGATGAAACCTTGGAAAGAGAGCTGAAGGCTATCCTTTGCAAAGGAAATCACACTGTTGAATATCTCATCCCATGCTAATACATATGGGATCCCCCTGAAATGATACCAATTATTTAACATTTAAGGCCAGTGTCTTGTCTGAAATTTTACATGCATGCAAAGTTTTGACATGTCTCCCTGTACTTCTGTCAGGGTTTTGCATCACAAATCCTTCAATCCCACAGGTACCACCACCATGTCATAGCCATAGTTTTCAGGTTTAGGGCTTTTGTGATGTCAGAAATCCTGGCACTTGAAAAGCAATGCATCATACCACCATCTTTCCTTAGCATTGTGATAGGGGACTCTGTAGTTATAAACACAGATTTGCCGATCACTAAGACATATTGGCTAGTGTAATAGTATAAAGTGAACTGACTCTGTGACTCATTGCTGAAGATGTACATGAAAGAGATGAGGTTTTAGATTGCCACTGAAACACAGTCTTCCTATTTTTATGAGACTTTGGTAAAGTTTTTTTACAGCATCAGTTGTTTTAATGTAATTTTGTTTGAATTGTGGTGGAAGTGTGTGCTGCTCAAAACCAATACCATTAATAATAATCGTAACAATAATCAAATATCCTCATCCCTCTTCTTGGATCTTTCAAAAGCATTTGACTTGGTGGATCACCAATGTTTGATTCACACCCTGCAATCTTTCTGTCTAAATACCAGTGCCATTGAATGGTTTAAATCTTACCTCAGTGCGAGGCAGCAGGCTGTCCTCTGGCAGAACAAGCTCTCCAGCCTATTACCTAACACCCTTGGAGTGCCACAAGGCTCCATATTAGGACCCCTACTGTTTTCCATCTTTATAAACAACCTATATACAGTCATCCCGAATGTTAGCTGTATTCAATACGCTGATGATTCCATCCTGATTTGCTCAGCCACATCTCCCTCAGAACTAAAGTCTGTTACCCAATCCACCTTTAATACTATAGAAACCTGGCTCTCCGAATGTTGATTGTTGCTAAATCCCCAAAAAACTAAAATGCTGTTATTTTCTTCAGCACAAAGGTCCATATCGTTTACCTTCACCATAAATGCAAAAGATGGCACAATAATCATCCCCGACTCCTCTACAAAACTGTTAGGAGTAATAATTGATAATAACCTAAAATTTGACCTTCATATAAACCAAACAATCAAAACCATCAATAAAAAAATAGGGTCACTGTATAGAATAAAAGCCTTCCTAACCTCTCTGGTTATGGTTGCCATAGCTCGCTCCCACCTGCTTTCACCACTTTTATATGCATCCCCCCCTTCTCTCTAATCTAAATAAAACTGTACTTAATAGACTCTCAATCTGTTACAACCACATTGCCAGGTTTACCACTGGCCTACCTTTTAGAACACATCATTGCATCAACCTTAAACAGCTTGGGTGGCTAGAACTTCCCAGTCTAATCCAATATAACCTTTTGATTATGGCTAATAAAATCCTCTATTATCCAGATAACACACCAGCTCTTAAAAATATGATCACCCCATCCAACAATCCACGACTGCTCCGATCCTCAAATAGACTACAAATTAAGACAATTAAAATTAACAATGTAACCAGTGACTCCCTCTTTGCAAACTCTGCAGGCAAAGCATGGAACCTCCTTCCAGCTAACATTACTTTGCTCTCCCCCCATCCCAATTCAAATCTAAACTCAAACAACATTTGGAACTAAACTGGCTTTGCCACTGTAACAAGCCTGGCTAATTCTCACCATGAATGTATATAATCTATTAATCAAATTACTGTTATTTTTTTCCCTGACTGTTACCAGGGGTAACTTGAACTTGTGATATTGTCTATTTCATGTCTGCTTATGTGATTTGTAAATATCTCATCTGTAATATGTCTTCTTTGTTATTACTTATCTGTTTACCTTGGAGCTTTTCTCCCTGGGCCACCACTGAAAATGGACATTAATCCAGTTGGACTATCCCGGTTAACACATGTAAAATAAATAAAATAAATACATTTTTTGTGAGAGGGATGCCACCAGATTAAATATTTACACAGCTTGGAGGCAAAATTATTTGTACTTGAGTATTAGTTTATTTGTGAGAATAAGGCAGTTTCTGCAGTGTCTGAGAATATCAAAAGTTACGAGGCTGGAAACAGAAGGGGAACATGCAGGCTGACCTTTCATTTTGTCCAGTGTTTTTGACAAGTAGTAAAGGAATACACAGAATGAGCTGCATGTAACTATATTTGTTAATCTGAGGGATGCAACTAAATGATGAGGGATACACAGATAAACCCAGAATAAACTCTATGTAACCAGCATAGATCATTTATGGAGGTATACACTTGCTACACTATTAGTAAGAGCAAGAAGTAAGAAAGCCTAGATTTGTGGAGAGGGCATAGCTTGGGCAACTCTGTGCAAATTAAGATGGCATCTGTGAGCATATATGCAGTGAATGGCAGGCAGCTATTGGTTGCTGGGAGGATTATACTGTAATCCAAGAGCAGACTTGCTGCTGCAAAGGTATGGATACCTGCGGGCATTTGAATGCTCCATTGATAACAGCTGACTATACAGTGTTTGGGAGCAGCTGGAGATATGATCTCAGATGTAGGTAAAGTTGCTTGCATCTGTACAGTATATGTCGCAACATGCATTTGCATCATGTTGCAACCCCCCCCAAACAAAGGCCCCAACATACCTCTCGATGACTTTGCACAAGAATAGTAATCAAAACCAAAAATAATTGTAGGGTTAAAGGCTTGAAATCGGGTAGAATTTTAAATATTATTGTAATTTACTTAAAGCTAATAGAATAACAGGTTTTGCATCAACATGCACTTTCTTAACAATAAGAAGTACAAAACTCTGTCATTATTGACTGCAATCCTCAATGATTTACCAGAAAATTAAAAACTGAATTAGGGACAGGAGGTGAGCAATATATGATGCAAAATCAAGGATGTTCTGCAAAAAAAGGGGATAATCGAAAGGTATTGGCTCCAACCAGACTAGTAATGTCAGAATTCCCAAAAAACTTATTCATTTGACACTCACATTTCTAATTGTACTGGAAAATAAATTAAAATTCTTATCACATAGACCAAACTTACTTGATGGGATAAGTTAGAAAAGCAAGGCTCTCTGATTTCAGAAAAGGCACCATGAGATCTATATCTTTTTAACTTGGCTGAGGCCTGCTAACTTGAGGGAAGACATTCTCTGTGTGTCTGACCCAGCTCTGTTAGAAATGCTACATCCAAAGACATCCCAATCCCTCTGCACCACATGCTCCAGAGACCTCAACCTCATTACTAGAATCAACAGAACATGCTAAAGGGACAGGTTCATAACCCAGAGACTGCCCATGCTATGAAATAGACTTCCCATACATGTCAAGCAGAGCACCTCACTGTCCCTCTTCAATAAAAATCTTGATGAGTGGATGGGAAATAGAAAATTCACCTCAGGGATCACTCCAGTAGCTTTACTCAACAGAGGCACTGGGAACTAAGGTCAGATGGCAAGATGCCAGGGTAATCCTATGGGCTAGGCTTTTAAAGGCTCTAGGACCATTAGCCTAGTACACACCTATGAACCTATGAGTGCACATGACTCTGTTAATGGGAGGCCATGATTCATTTAATTCTGTTGCTGTGGAACCCGTAACTTCAATATTCTGCTGGGGTCTCCCTGGCCCTGTAAGACTTTTTGATTTTCTTTGACTCTGTTTGTCTTAAAGGGCTTCTTGATTTAATTTATTTTGCAAGGGCCTTCTGACTTTTTATTTCTGCTGAGGACCAAATAAATACTTTGTTGTTACCCCTATTACTAAGTCAGTGTTTAATTTTACTGTCTCACAGTGGTTGATTCCAGTGAGTTCTGAGCTGGGCTGCCTTCTATACAGATTCTCCCTTATACATGTTTGGAAATTTGCCAGGTGATCTGATTTCATCCTACATTCCAGAGATATGGTTTAGTTGCCAAATTTCCCATAAATGATCATGGACATTCTGCAATAGAGTGGCATCATTTATAGAATCATTTTCTCTGCCCTCTACTCACCAAGTGCAGGGATATGTGCCAGTGCCCTCTATAATCCTGAAATGGATAAAACTGGTCTTGGAGAATGTATGAATGAATGAAAATTGTGCTTGAAATTTAAGGGGGCAATGTTAGTGCTTATCTGGGTTTTCACTTAGACTTACAGTTACCCATCTGACTTGATTAACTACAGAGTACTGCATATTATTTTGCTTTAATAAACTTTCAACAAAAAATATCAGATAACTTTCTCTGGTTGAGGACTCCTTGAGCACGTGGGTCTCCATTGACAACAGGATTCATTGGTGCCTGGAACGCAGACAGTACTTGAGTAACCCACAGTTTTTAGAAATGCTATGTAGATGTATAAAGGAATGTTGCCACATGGCAGGAATTACCGGAGGCATCACAGAATGATTAACAAAGTCAGCAGTGCTCATGCAGTCACATAGTACAGAAACAGTGTATGCTAAAACATCAGATAGAGAATAAGAGAAACTGTAACATCTTTGCAGATACTGTGTATATAGATGCACCTATAGGTTTGATAACAGAAACTGTAACATGTTTGTATATATTTCTGAATATGAACTGTATTCTTCATAGGCTTGGAATGTGAGACTATAACTTGAATGTTAATACAATATGTTTGTGCATATACTGTAACTTGCTTGTCTTTATCTGTTTGTAAGTTTGGAGCTTTTCTCCCTGGGCCTCCGCTGAAAAATGGACATGTACCCAGTCGGACTATCCCAGTCAACAAATGTAAAATAAATAACAAATAATAATTAAATAAAACACAGGAGGTATCTGCAATGCATATAGCTAGATATGCATTGAATGCAGCCATGGTAACAGTCACATGTCCACAATGATGTACTCTGCAAAAGAACTAGCAGCCAGGATACATAGTTGGCAGGTATAGCAATTCATACCAAAGCTACTTATGAATTTGTTGTACTTCAATGTGTCATTCATATACTTTATTTTCTAGTTTCTGTGAAATCATTAGCTGCTCCTGTAGAAACTATAACACTTAAAAGTGTATGGTTGTTATACAGAGAAAGGATAATGGATTATTAACTGCAGAAATCATATAAAATTTAATATACAAACAAGTCAGTATCTCAGTATTTTTTGTAGTATTTGGATTTTTTAGATGATCAGAAGCACTGCGGAACTAGTTACTTCATCCTCATTCTGTTTGTTACTTGTTTTTTTAAAACCATCTGTAAAAACACCAGAGGGCAGTAGTTTCCAATGTCTAAAAAGGAAATGGAATTTCTGCCTGTAGTATAACTGAGGATGAGTAGGCAGCAAATCAGGTCTATGCTGGAAGTTCTGCTTGGCACTGCAACAGATGGGGAATGGTTCTGCTTGGAAAATCCCCTGCACAGGTATTGCTGTTTTGCAGTTCTTCTGTGTGATGCTTAGAATTTCCTTCATCTCCTTGTGTGCAGAATGTGTAATTGTTATCTTCCCCTCATCTTTCATGCTTGACAGGTTAAAAGTCCTCTCTTGCTCTCTCTTTCTCGTTTGCATGTTAGACTCCTCCTGATCTTTATAAAAGTCATGCAGTTTGTGCCTTGTATATGACTAAATCTCACTTTTCCTTGCTGTGCAGGGTTTCCCTTTCCTCTCTCTTGTTTTATACACCATTAGGCTATCAGTCCTTCCCTGTTCAGCCATTTAGAAATCTCTTCTTGGATCTTTTCTCCCCATATTTAATACAGAACATCACACTCTTATCTAAGGAGGTCATTTAGCTAAATGTTTCCTTGCTTGTAAACAAAATGTGAGCTTGTGCCTACAAAATGTATTTTGCTTTTTTGCTTCACTACTGTTTTCTTGCCTTCATGATTTATCCTTGATATATAGGCTTCCCTTTAGATATAATTTCCCCTTCAGAATTCATTAACCTTTTCTCACGTAGATCAAACAGTTATATTTTCTCCTACCCTTTTTCTTAACTCATGCATTTGCCTTCTCTACTTCCTGAAGATTATGAAAGTATCCCTTCTTACTAAAGGAATAAGGATTTATTTGCATGACCATTGTTTTGTTACAAATGCTTCATAGCTTGTAAGCCTAAACAGTTTCTTTCAATAAATATCATGTCTGATGTTGGGCATCCCCTTTGTTCTGCAAGTTTTTCAAATCTCTATAATTATGTCATCCTCTTACATATGACGTCCTTCAGACGAGACATTAAACTGAGGTCCCATTTGCTCGAGTTGGTGGTAGCTCAGGTGGATGTAAAAGATCCCACAGCATCCACTGAAAAATGCAAGGGATGTTCCCCGATGCCCCAGCCAAATTTCCCCTGGTAGTACAAATATCACGTTGGGTCTCCCCTGAAAAGAGGCTACTAGCCTAGTGGGACTAACTTTCAACAAAGGATAAATAAAATAATGATATGCTCTGCATTGGTGTTTCCTTTCATAATGATAATACACTTCTTAAACTTTACAAATGGCACAAATAGATCAGGTCTGTTTGAGACACACACACACACACACACACACCACACACACACACACACACACACACACACACACACACATACACACACACACACGCACGCACGCACGCACGCACACACACACACACACACACACACACACACACACGCACTCACACACACACACACACACACACACACACACACACACACACACACACACACATGCACTCTCTTCAGTATCCTATTATATCTGTAGGTATCTAGATAATTTCCAGAGGCAAGAATAACAGAAAAAGGCTTGGTGATTAATTTACCTGTTTCTTTTCTTCTCAGCTGAATGTCTGAATGGTTCCTGACAATGTTTATGTACAATAAGTATCTTGAACCCATACACCACTTCATCGTCTCTTTTGAGTGCATGAGACAAGTGACATGGTGCCAAAATAGGATATGAAGTTGAAGCAACACACAAGCCATGAAGCACATGGTTAAAAGTGGAGAAATATACAGGAGCCAACTTGCAAAGAGGTCAGGGGTTATTCAAAGGTACTTAAACTCGTTTAAATGATTTTTCAGTTGCCACACATTAGGCAAAGCATTCAAAACATTCAAAATAATTACAGAGATGCATGAAATGTCCAAAATTGTGACATATTGATAAAAATATTTGATATAAATACAAAAGTGTTTGAATTGCCTCACAGCAAGAGGTTCTCCCGTTCGATTCCCAGCTGGAGTGTGGGGAGCGCCTTCTGTGTGGAGTCTGCATGTCCTCCCCATGGTTGGGCATTCGAAAAACATGCGTAAATGGGCGTGCCTTCGTTGAAGGTTGAATGTCGAGCTGGCACCTCAGCATTTGTGAAAATCTAGTGCCAATCATTAATGGACTGGAGTTCCACTGTGGTGACCCCTAACCAGGAAAAGCCGAAAGACAACAACAACAACAACAACAACAACAACAACAACAACAAAAGTGTTCTAAATAATTTCTAAAAATGTTTACAATGTGGGAAAAGGCTAAAACATCTGCATTTCTTTACAATGTACTACTTTTTCACATTAATTAAAGCTATTAGAAGTATCTGAAGTTTCTGGAATGTTTGCAGTGTTAAAGTGAAGCCTTTTCAAAGAAATTGTTGTGTTTTCAAACATAATTACAAGTATCTGGTCTATGCTTCTGTTTAAACGTATTTTGTTATTATGGCAGAGGTATTTCGCAGACCTGAACTGCTGGTGTTTGATAATAATATTGATGAAAATAGGAGAGTGTTTGAGCAAGAATATGATATTTTTATACAGGCTGCTTTTTCTGATAAAGACGCAAGTACAAAAGCCTTCATACGTCTTAATTTAGCAGGCTCAGAAGCCATTGAGAGGGAACGTTCATTTGTGTATACACCTGCTGTGTATGCAGGGGAGGGGGAGAACCACCATATTGTGATACAGGTTGAAACACGGGAAGACCCTGAGTGCTTAAAACATAAATGTAGAGAAATATGTAACCATCAAAGAATATTACAATGGAAAGGCACATATTTTACACAAGAAATCAAAAGCCTGATGAAACTATAGCAGCATACATTACTGACTTGAGAAATAAAGCTAAAATGTGCAGATTTTTTGAAATGAGCTGATAAAGGAAAGACTTGTGTGTGGTGTTAATGATGCAGTAAGAAAGATTTTACTTCCGGATAGTGATTTAACATTGAACAAAGCTATAGAAATTTGTCAAATATATGAACTTACAGAGAAGCACACGACTATGCTTATGAATGAGAAAAATGTGCTTGCAGTAACTAGCAGTGTGAATGTTGATAGTATACAACAGAAAGCTAAGATGAAAAAGAGATATAAGCCAAAGGATGTGGCAGTACCCAATTTCAACCATAAACTGAAAGGGGCCACAGCACCTAATCTTATTGTTAGCTGTCATACTTGTGGAGGCAACCATGAGCCTAAATAAGAAAAATGATTAGCTTTTGGTCAGCAATGTCACAAATGTAAAAATGGAATAATTTCTAAAGGGTTTGAAAGTTTAAAGTGGCACATACTTTTATTAAAAGACATCATCTGAAGAAGCAAGTAGATCAGTTAGAAAGCTGTGAGCAAACTTTTTATGTTGATGGTGTCTCTGTGCTTGATGCAACAATTAATACAGTAAATATCAGCTAACTGGTAGTCTGGCAGCAAAGGGTGAAATATTTTGTACTGTTCAAATTAATGGGAAATTGACAGAGCTTAAAGTAGAGACTAGGTCCAAGTGCAATGTTATAGCAGCACAAATGTTTGCCATAGTAACAGCTAGTGAGAAACTTTATCCAGCAAAGTGTGTGAACCTTGTTGCTTATGGTGGGGAAGAAATTCAAACTTATGGTGCAGTAGTTCTCACATGCCATTCTGCTGGGAACAGCTATGACTTGCAGTTTTACTTAGTCAAAAGACATGTGCAGTCACTGTTAGGCTTCAAAGATAGTTTAAGAATGGGACTGATTTTGTTTAATGAGGAGATTCACCATATACGTCTGAGCAACCATGATAGTTGTACACAGAATATTTTTTCTGAATGTGCTGATATTTTCAAAGATGAGCTTGATAAACTACCAGTCACATATTCCATGAAGTTAAACCATGAAGTAAGCCCAATTGTCAGTCCAGCAAGGAAGGCTCCCATAGCAATGCAGAGCAAAATGAAGACAGCACTAGACAAAATGATGAATTTTGGTGTGCTAACGCCAGTAAAAGAACCGACTGAATGGGTATCCTCCATGGTCATAGCTCGTAAGAAAAGCTCAGATGATATTCGAATATGTATAGATCCCAGAGATTTAAACAAAGCGCTTAAACGTCCTCATCATCCGATGTGCACAGTAGCAGAAGCAGCTCTTATGCCAAATGCCACTATTTTTTTCAGTCTCAGATGCTAACAGTTAATTTTGGTAAATTTTGCTGGATCACAAATCTTCATTGTTAACTACTTTCAGAACACTAGTTGGCAGGTACAAATTCTTGAGAATGCCATTTGGGATAAATTGTGGAAGTGAAGTATTTCAACATGCGATGGAACTAATTTTTTCAGGTTATCCATGTGCTATCATAGTCGACAACATTATTGTAGGGGGCAATGGCAAAGACGAACATGATGGAAACCTCAAGAAAGTTCTAGACCATGCACGTGAAGTCAGTCTTAAATTTAATATTTAGAAGTGTAAATTCAAGCTGAGAGAAGTAACTTATGTGGGTCATTTGTTTACTAGCTCCGACGTACAACCATATCCATCTAAGGAAGCAGCAATTCTTGAGATGTCAGTTCCAGACAGTGTCACATCTTAATAACATTTTCTTGGTATGGTCAACTATTTAGGAAAGTTCATCCCAGACCTGAGTGAGCTTTCAGCACTGTTGCATGAGCTGACATGTAAAAATGTAAACTGGTCCTGGTTAAAACCACACCAAAGAGCATTTGACATTCTGAAACAGAAAATTGCCAGTCCACCCACATTGACAAATTATGATGTTCACAAACCAGTAACTCTTTCATGTGATGTTTCTAAGTATGGTCTTGGTGCAACATGTCTTCAAGAAGGTGTACCAGTAGCCTATGTGTCCAGAACCTTAACCCAAACTGAGATGCAGTATGCACAAATTGAAAAAGAGCTTTTGGTAATAGTGTTCGTATGTTCGAAGTTCCATGATTATATTTATGGCAAAACTGTTCAAACAGAGACTGATACCAACCTCTAGTGACAATTCTAAAAAAGACAATACATACAGCCCCAGCACACTTGCAACACATGATGCTGAAATTGCAAAAGTACAATTTCAATATTGTCTATACAAAAGGCAAATAACTCTACCTTGCTGATGCTTTGTGAAGACCACCCAGACAAACAGAGCAGCTTAACAATGAGAAAACAGACTTCACGGTCATGGAAGTCAAACATTTTTTCTCAACACATCTTGATGACCCTGTTCTTCAGAAGCTGAAACATGTTATCAGTCAAGGATGGCCAGTGCAACAAACTACTCTACTACGTGACGTACAGAAGTATTTTTCTTACTAAGACATGTTGTAATATAGAATCATCATGAAAGGTCCTAAAGTGGTTATTCCTTCAGCATTACAACAGGAATATATGCACATTTTGCATCGTGGTCACCCAGGTATTGATTCTACCAAAAGAAGGGCAAGAGGCATAGTATTTTGACCTTCTGTATCAAAAAATATAGAGAAGGAAAGTCTAGCATGTTCAATTTGCAATAATACTAAATCGCACCAGCAAAATGAGCCACTTCAGCTAAACCAGATTCCTGAATTACCGTGGTCGACAGTTGCTACTAATATTTTGAAATGGAATGGTCAGTATTACTTAGTATTAGTAGACTTTTATTCAGATTGGTTTGACATTGACCTTTTTCCTAACTTAACATCCAGCACTATCATTACAAAATTTTAGAGACATTTTTCTGTCCATGGTAGTCCACACAAAGTTGTATCTGACAATGGTACACAGTTTACAAGTCAGCAGTTCAAGAAATCTGCTGAGGCTTGGGACTTTGTTCATGTTGCTAGTAGTTCTGAGTATCCACAGTCCAATGAATTAGCTGAGCGTTTAGCTCAAAGTGCGAAATGTTTGTTAGAGAAATGCAAGAGAGACGGTACTGATGTTTTTCTTAACCTACTCAATCTCAGAAACATTCCCTGAGATAACTTACTTGGTTCACCTGCTCAGAGATTAATGTCTAGACAGACAAGAAAACTCTTGCCGATCAGTAAACATCTATTGATTCCAAATGCTAAGAACAACAGAGTGGTGAAGACTTAACTTTTGAAAAAACACCAGTCACAAAAATTGCACTACAATAATTTTACTGAATGGGTATCATAAAAAATATTTGTCAAGAACCGAGATCTTATATTGTACAATTGGAAGGAATGCTTCCAGTCTTCGAACCAGTGACGCATCAGTTTGCCTGTGCCAAAGACTATCAGATTGACCCTACAACTGTTCCAATTTCAGAGGACAGTGTACTTACCTCAAATAAGCCTAATGTAATCCCCAAAGTTGCTACTGAGAAGACTTCCCCAGAGACTGTTCCTGTTGCTTAGCTCAGTCAAAGCTTTTATGTAACCAGATCGGGTAGAATTTCAAGACCCAATCCAAAATACACAGTGACTTGAACTTGAGTTCTGATTTGTTATTAATACCGAAATGTTATCTAGCAAATTGTATTGTTTTCCTATTTCATGTTGAACAAATCAAAGTGGGAGGATGTAAATAAAGTGTATAGTTCCTATTCAGCCACTGTAGCTAGATAACACGTGCATTTAAGTACTGAGCATGTGCTAGAACAGTGCCGTTTTGTACAGTCGGCCAGAGTGAATGCAGGCATGAATGGAGATGCACATGTGAGTGTGTCTGAAGTAATGAGAGAATGAATTAGCTTAAATACATATTCTAATTACAGTTCCTGACAATGTTTATGTGCAATAAATATCCTGAACCCATACACCACTTCACTGTCTCTTTTTGAATGCATGAGACAAGCGACATGGCCCTTCACCAAAATGGCAGTATGCTTTGGGATTTGATGTTTGTTGAGCAATCTTAGAGTTGGTATACATAATATGGCATTTGTGGGGTGTAGGGAAGCTTGCCCTCTTGAAAAAAAACTTTTTTGTTTTATTGGCATTTCTGAGAAAAGCCGGGTTGATATTTTGTTTTGATTTCCTAGTGTTCCATGTTATGGTATGACAGCTTAATATTTCAACACAGACCCTCTAGAATACAGCTACAAAGACCAGTTGTTTATGAATAACTTAGTTGAATACTTGCAGGTGATAGAAGAGCAGTGGGTGTGAAATAATTTTTCACATTGTTGCCACCTTCATGCAATGACATTTATCATTCCACTGGAGAGGCACTTTCTTCTTCCCCATAGCTGCATTTTATAGGTTTATAGCTTCTTACCAAGTTTGCAGCGAAGGAGACCATTAAGAAGGCCAGCCATATCACTGAGTAGTTATGGGAAGCCAACAATGTCCCATATTAAATGGGAGATATTTAATTAGTAATTTCTGGACCTTAGTACAAAAGTCAGACAAAGTAAGGAGGAATGTTATCAGTGACCATAGAACAAGACAGATGGATTTTAATGAATAGATGTGAAGTTGTTAAATCTCGCTGTTTATTCTCACTGATGGGTTCGGAGCTGATCCTCAGCACCGACACGGCTGATAGCAAGCTTAAGGTTTGCCAGTAGCTCAAGACCAGCCCCTTATCCCACAATGCACTGCTGGAATTACCTCAGATCTAGTTTGCCGCGGCAAGAGAGATCTCGGTGATCCAGCTAGCTCGGACCATTTTAGAAACAAATCAACAGCAAGTCTTTAAAAAGTTTTCTTTTTTGTTACATATATATCTAGTGTGTGTTAGTTCTATTATATTCAGATAGTTTGGATAGTTTAAATAGTTTAAGTATTAGGGCCTTGTTGGCTTCTTAGTTTGTGTGGGCCTTTAGCCCCCTTTTCCTACTATTAACTCCTTTAGTAGTTAGGCTTTTTCTGTGGGCCTCTTAGCCCCATATTTGTATTATATTTATATATATATATATATATATATATATATATATATATATATATATATATAAAATACTTTTGTGGATAGTGCCCGGTTTGGGCTTGGTTGTTTGTGAATCTAATTTACTGTTTTTCTCTTCAGTATGTCAGATGATAAGGAGAGATCCCATCCCAAATCGGGATTCAAAAAATGCCCAGATTATGGACAGAAAATGTCCGTCACTGACGGGCACATTCAATGTGTCTACTGCCTGGGGGCCAAGCACCTCCAAGACACATGTAGCATTTGTCACTCCTTCTCTTCAAGAGTCCTCTTGGAGAGAAGGAGGAATCTTATAGAAAGGGGATTGCTACAGCAATCTTTTTCGGAAGTTTTGAGTAGCCATGAAGGTGCTAGTATGTCCTCCAAATCCTCAAAATCCAAGTCATCAGATAAGGTCTCCAAAAAGACTAAAGTTTCAGAAGGAGGGTCATCGGTACCACAGCCATCGGAGCTGAGTGTACCTTTGATTCGGAGCCAGCTCTCAGTATTGGAGCCAGTCTCTGAAGTTCCTTCTTCAACTCTGCTCCAGTCAGCACCTTTGGTGCACTCTGCTAAGTCCTCAGCCAGCCTTTCAGATATGGACATGGATCGGCTAGTGCAGAAGCTTTTACAGGCACCAGGACTTGCCAAATTGTTGTCGGCCCCGACCAGCTCATCGGTGCCGAAGATCATGGAACCGGACTTGTCTATCCCTCCTCCAAGCCGTACTGGACTCTCGGAGCCGAAGGAAGTTGAACCAATGGTGGTCGAACCTTTGCCGCCGATACCTGCACTGGGGTTATCGGCTCCATCTACTAGGATGTCCTCGGCACTGACTGAGGGCTCTCGGAGCCGACGCTCTCTCGTCGGGTCCGGGGAGGATAGTTGCACCGACTTGTTGGTGCCGACTCTTCCTCTCGGGGCTTCGGCTTAGATGAGCTTGGCTCCTACCTCGGGCTCGGAGCCCAGGGTTTTGGTGTGGGAGGATCGGACAGTGCTCCCGGGTCTGTCCACTCCTTCTCATCAGAGCCATGGTGCCTTCAATGCTATGAGGAGAGTTTTGTCTCCAAAGACAATGTCAGCATCGGTTCAGCTTTCCCTCTCCCTTCAAGCTCCTGGGTCTACTTCTGCATCTACTGACCCCTCTAAGCGTAGAGACCCCGAGCCTCAAGTACCCCCACAGGGTGTCTCCTGCTCTTCTGAGACCTCCCCAGATCCTCCCACTGAGGAGTTGCCCAGGAAGAGACTGTGCAAGAGGAGGCACTTAGACTCTCCACAGGAGTCTTTGACATCTGACACGGACTTAGATGAGTCAGAAGGGTCCCCTCGATCCCCCTCTGAGGATATCTCCTTTGCAGAGATACTAGAGATCCTTAGTCAGAGGGGCGATTGGCAGTCCAAGACCCCTACTGAGGATGAGTCTGTGCTCTTGAAGGCTTTTGGGTCTCAACCTTCCACTTCTTGGGTGTCTCTGCCTTACAACGAGCTCATGGAACTGATCTCTCATGAGGCGTGGGAGTCACCGGAGGCCATGGAACCTGTCCCTCGTAGACCCAACAAATTCATATCTGCCCCAGTAGATAAGCCATTTTTGACAAAAGGAGTGCCTGTGGATGCCATGGTGGTGGCTGCAGCCACCAAAAAGGAAGTATCTGAGACATCCTCTTCTATCCATCCCCCTAACAGAGATTCTATGGTTATGGATAGATATGGGAAACGCATGTTTAGTTCAGCGACTTTTTCTCTGCGATCACTGAACTACTTGACCCATTTTACAAGACTACAGAGAGATCTCCTGAAAGAGCTAGGAGATACTCTCCAGGGTACAGTAGCTACAGGAGTGGCCAACAAAGTCAACGCCCAGCTCACTACCCTAAATTCAGTAGTGAACTCGTCCATGGGTCTCATATCCTATGCAGCTGATGGTTCAAGTAGAGCCACTAGTTCAGGCATTGCTCTTCACAGACAAGCCTGGATGCATCCCTGTTCCTTTGCAGAACCCTTCAAGTTTTCCTTTATTAATACCCCATTCGATGGCTGATCACTGTTTGGGCCCAAAGTAAAGGAAACTTTAACCAGGTGTGAGCAGGAAGGCAAGACTTTATTTGCTGTTGGGGTCCATTTTTCAACTCCTTCTCGGCCCTACCCCAAGGGCCCTAGGGGGGGAAAATGTGGTTCCGAAAAACTCAGGCAGCCTTTCAGGACACACGTGGTGAAACCTCCTCTAGAGGCAGAGGAGGGGGTTATAATGGAAGACACTGCCCCCGTGGCAGAGGGGGTCCGCAGCAACAGGGTGACAGGGGTCAGTTCTCCGGTCAGTCCTACCAGCGACCCTGAAAGGGGGCCCGACTGTTCGGCTCTGGAGGTAGTCAGAGGTCACTTGTCTTTGTACCCAGAAGCCTGGCTAAACATAACATCGGATACTTGGGTAAAAAACATAATTTCCAGAGGATATTTCATACCGTTCTTTACCCCACACATTCCTATCAAAAAAATCCCAGCTGTTCCACCCAATCTCAGGGAACAAGCAATCATAGAGGTCCACAGATTGCTAGAAAAAAGAGTCATCCAACCAGTCCCAGCAGACCAAGTCGGATTTGGAATTTACTCAAGATTCTTTTTGGTACCAAAGAAAACAGGGGACTGGAGACTTATCTTGGACCTCAACAGACTCAACAACTTCGTAAAGAAAGAGAAGTTCCGAATGGTCACGCTTCAGTCCATTCTTCCCTTTTTAAGGAAAGGTGATTGGATGTGCTCCATAGATCTCAAGGACACGTCCTATCACATAAAGATGGACAGATGCTCCAGAGATCATCTGCGCTTCCGGCTGGGAGCCAATCATTACCAGTTTCGTGTCCTGCCCTTTGGTCTCACTTCAGCCCCCAGAGTGTTCACCAAATGTATGGCAGTGGTCATGGCTCACCTGAGGCGTCTAGGATTCCAGGTGTTTCCATACTTAGACGATTGGCTCCTCATCGCTACCACCAGGCATCAATTGACTCAGGCAACACAATACATTCTGACACTCTGCCATCAATTAGGCATTACGGTCAACTTCAAAATGTCTGCCTTATTGCCATCTCAGCATACTGTTTTTATGGGAGCAGAGTTAGATACCTCAACCACCACTCTATGTTTCCCTTTCAAAAGAGTCTCTCTTCTCCGCCAAAACGTCAGCTCACTGGCATCAAAAAACAAAGCTACAGCAGCGGAGGTATTGAAAGTACTAGGTTTAATGGTGGCAGCAATCCTTGCTATACCTCTTGCAAGGATGCATATGCGAATCCTTCAATGGCTCCTCTTCGCTCAGTGGTCTTACCAGAATCTGCCAATGCACCACATGATTTTTATCACGGATTCTTGCAGGAGAGACCTTCGGTGGTGGTTGACGTCTCTTCATGTTACAATAGGAAGACCCTTTGTCGTCCCCCCCCCCCCCAGTAGCCACTGTGACCATGGACGCTTCCCTGATAGGATGGGTGGGGGGGCATTTCCAGGGAAAGACTGCCCAAGGCACATGGACAGATCAAGAATCACATCTGCACATCAATGTTCTAGATCTGAGAGCGGTACTTCTAGCATTGCAGTACTTTCAGGACTCTCTCCGTCTAGGGACTATTGCAATTCAGACCGATAACATGTCAGTAGTCTGGTACTTGAACAAGCAAGGTGGAACCATGTCTTACCCCCTTTGTCGAGAAGCCCTCAAGGTTTGGCAATGGGCTGTGTCGTCCCAGCATTTTCTGTTAGCAATGCACATCCCGGGGAAATCCAACGTCAAGATCAAGAATCACATCTGCACATCAATGTTCTAGATCTGAGAGTGGTACTTCTAGCATTGCAGTACTTTCAGGACTCTCTCCGTCTAGGGACTATTGCAATTCAGACTGACAACATGTCAGTAGTCTGGTACTTGAACAAGCAAGGCGGAACCAAGTCTTACCCCCTTTGTCGAGAAGCCCTCAAGGTTTGGCAATGGGCTGTGTCGTCCCAGCATTTTCTGTTAGCAATGCACATCCCGGGGAAATCCAACGTCATAGCGGACAAGCTAAGCAATGCAATATTACTCCCTCATGAGTGGTCTCTCAAACAACAGGTTGCAGAGTTGATTTTCCACAAATGGGGCCAGCCTTGCTACGACCTTTTTGACAGCCACTTCAATTCAAAATGCAGAAGCTACTTTGCCCTGATACCACCTTTGGGTCATCCCCCAAGAGATGCACTGATACACGATTGGCCCCCGGGTCTCCTTTATGCATTTCCACCCTTCCCATTAATACCCAGATTTTTACAGAAAGCAAAATCGCTGGGAAGGAAGGTTATACTCATAGCCCCCTACTGGCCTCGACAGATTTGGTTTCTGTTTCTCCACAATCATCTGTTGGAGGATCCATGGATCCTGGACCCAGTTCCGGACCTGCTGACATACTCGTCAGGGGACCGTCATCCTTCTCTGCAGTCCCTGAAACTGACTGCTTGGCTAATCCACTTTTGCTAATTGCCAGGCTTCATTCTATTTCAGAAGATACAAGACAGATTCTCTTGTCTTCTCACAAGCCATCTACCAGGAAATTATATGGCAGTAAATGGAAAAGGTTCTCAATTTGGGCCAACGCGCAGAACATTGACCTTTTTCGAGCTCCGCTATCTACCATTTTGGAATTTTTGACAAAAAATTTTAAGGAAGGGGGAGCAGCTGCTACAGTTCGAGTTCAGTTAGCTGCTATCTCAAATTTTCACCTTGGTCTTGATGGCTCAAATATTATGAGCCATAAATTATCCAAAACCCTCCTTAAAGGCGTTCTTCATATGAGACCTCCGATCAAAATTCCCTTTTCTGCCTGGAATTTAAACTTTATGCTGTCTTAACTTATTCTTCCTCCCTTTGAACCATTTTCTTATCTTGGAAAACAATTTTTCTTGTGGCCATTACGTCTGCCCGCAGAGTGTCAGTACTTCAAGCATTATCCATCAGACCACCCTACATGATCTTCCATGCTGATAGAGTATCTCTCAGAACAAACCCCTCATTTTTACCTAAAGTCTGTTCTGAGTCAAATATCAATCAGGTCATTGAACTACCAGTGTTCTTTCCCAACCACTCTAACAAATTGGAATATGTGCTGCACAAACTTGATGTTCACAGACAGCTCAGATTTTATCTTGACAGAACTAAGGATATTAGGAAATCAGATAAACTTTTTGTATCCTTTTCAGAAGCAAGAAAAGGCAATCCAGTGGCTAAAACAACCTTATCTAAATGGTTATTTGATTGTATATCCTTTGTGTATGAAAATGCGAACATGCCTTTAACGCACAAACCAAAAGCTCATTCTACTAGAGCTGTCTCTACCTCTTCTGCTTTTCAAGCTAAGTTGCCCCTTGATGATATTTGCGCTGCAGCTACTTGGTCTAAACCTCATACCTTTATCACACATTACAAAGTAGATAAGGCTTCTAGGGACAGGTCTTCCTTTGGTTCTACGGTACTGAAGAACATACTCCCAAGAGCCACCCAGGGTTGAGGGTGCTAGGGATGCTACCCATCAGTGAGAATAAACGGCGAGATTTAACAACTTCACATATAGAAGTTATGTACTTACCATAACGTTCCATGTGAGTTGTTTATCTCGCCTTTATTCTCACGTCCCTCCCTCCTTCCCCCTCCAGGCTGACTGTTGACTTAGAGGCTAGTGCCATCCTGGTTATTCAATATCTCTTCTTTCCCTTTGGGAACTGTTCTTTGTAGATATATATAAGAGAGTATATATGGGTTGTATATATGTATATATATGTATAGTCTATTATTCGCAGCAAACCAGATCTGAGGTAATTCCAGCAGTGCATTGTGGGATAAGGGGCTGGTCTTGAGCTACTGGCAAACCTTGAGCTTGCTATCGGCCGTGTCGGAGCCGAGGATCGGCTCCGAACCCATCAGTGAGAATAAAGGCGAGATAAGCAACTCACATGGAACGTTATGGTAAGTACATAACTTCTATTTTTCTGATCTGCCCTTATCTGTACCAAGCTGCTGTAAGTTTTGTTGAAGTCAAAGTGGATTAAGGTAGCAAATGGTGTTATAATTAACAAAGCTTGGGATGGAGTTGTGGAAAAGTTACTGTATATCCCAACACTTTCTCAGTTAGTAATATCATCAGGTGTAAAGGTGGCTCTTCCTAGGAGAAGGGAGATGACTGACTTTTTTCAGTCTGTGGACAATATATACTTTATCATTTTTATAGCTTGTAAGCATTTCTGTGCATTCTTAGGGACTTATGGCACTGTACTGTTTTTGTAATTGTTTCCTTATAAACCAGTACAGTTGAGAATGTTACAGCCATAAGTTGGGGGATGTTGTTGTACTGTTCTACAGCAATTTTGTATTATAAAAACATGCAACACACACACCCTGGGAAAGTACAACATCCACAAAAGCTGTAGTACTTTTTTCTGCCATAACAGTAAAGAAGTTTATACTGTATACTTCTCTGTACATGTAGATGGTATGATACTACTACCCTGACCCATTTTCTATTAACATGTATTATGCATTCTAGCAACATGCATTTTGCACAAAAACGTCATTATAACTTGCTATTACCTCTGGTGCTGCTGCTGTATTCCTTCTCATTGCTGTGTGTCCTAAAGTAGCTCAGTAGTAAACAAAAGTAGGGAGGTGGGGCATTAAGGGTGCAACCCTTCCCCAGTCTACTAATGATAACACCCATGTTGTTTATGTCCTGACCATAGCTTTCCCAAAATGCACTCCTTTTCAATATTCTCACTCATGTCACCATGCTAGTATACAAGGAAATACACTCTCAAACCTTTCTAGCATTACTGCAAAACAAAATTAGACTTGATTTAAGAGTAAATCTGGGAAATTAAAAAAAATGGCTTACAGAAATTTGTTTACTTATCTGGCAACAATCCCTTTATTGTGATCTTAGTTCTTGGAAATGGTATATTAGAGGTAACGCATTAAATTGCAGAGAACATTACTGGATAAATAAGTTAAGTGCACACTGATTTAGATTAGATGTTTATTGTTAAATAGTTTTAAAAAGAATATGGATGCTTTGATGTTATTATTTGGTTAATCAGTTTTAAACATTTGTGGTTAAATAACCATGTGCCTTAAGCATCTATGATAACTGTATGTGATTTAAAACCTGCTTCATTTTACTATTTGTTTTTATTAAAAGTTTATGAAAGGCACATACATACACAATACTTTTCTTTTCTTACCGTAAAGAAATTACTGTAGCTGTTTTGTTGTTAAGCTTTTCTTTGATTTTTTTTAATTGCGAGCGTTTTGCTCATCTCTACCTTCTGACTGTACTTTTGCTCATTTATTCTCCCTGTTACAT
>NC_056725.1:469921215-469931215 GCF_019279795.1 Protopterus annectens
CAGAGAAAGGGTAGTAACTGGGAGAACATCAAATGTAAGGTCAGGGAGGAGGAACACCCCACATTGAAGGAGACAAAGGAGCCGTGGTGGTTACAGTATAGCTAACGCAGTAGGAGGAGGGGCTGTACTGGCTTTCACATCTAACAGGCAGGTGTTTTTCTACAGACAAAATGTTACTATTGAGCTTTCACCTCATTAAAAAGAATAGCACAATGTCCACCACAGAGCTGCATGGCTACTTAAACTGACATCAGAAACCATACTGTTTTAAGATTGCTCCACCCTTCTTTTCAAAATGGATTCTGTATTCTAACTATAAATGTCTATAATGAACTGTGGAAGAAAAGACTGTATAAAAAGCAGTCCTGTGCATAATTTGGACAATTTTGCTGTACATTTCACTTTCTCCTTTGCCTCAGCATTCAGCTGCTTGTGCTTCCATAACTGATAATTGCATCATTGAAATGAAGACCAGAGTAAGTCTGAAGTCTGGACACAGCAGAGAGAAGTCTTATCTACACGCTTTGCATTTAGAATCTCGGCCATGGGCTAAGCTACTGATCGAGCATAAATCACAACTCCCCAGCAATGAACTCTATTTGAGAAAGTTTCTTCTGCTGAAAGAGAAGCTATATGTTTCAGTGACTGGCCAGCTTGCTTAAGGACATTTTTTGGGGAGCTAACAATGCTGCACCTTTGGCCATCAGCTACTAGGTACTTTTCCTATTATCTCCAACCTCCACTCCCCTGTACCATCCCCTGGGTGGGTTGTCAGCTCCCAGGATGCCATGGTGGGGTGGAGGTTGGGGTCATCTTAATTGTGAGCTAGAGAGAAGTGAGGCAACCTCAGCATCACATGTGTTACTTATATTAGGACATTTCTGTGTGCCCTAACTAAATCTGGATGCACTAGGTTATGCATACTAGGTCTATGTGCACTGGCATTATGGGATAACTGTCATCGCCTATTCAGTGATATGCCTCTTGGTACTCTTTGACCTCCCATGGCAATTGCCACTCATCACAGCTCAGTTATCTCCACTGGTTCACATGAACCTTGGCATGCCCCCTTTATGCCTCTCTACCCACCCATCTGAAGAAGGGCAAAAATCATTCCCTCATTGTCATTCTTCCCCTATAACTGGTTCATCCAGTACTCTGACATCTGGTTCATACAGCATTCAGTGGATGTTAAACAAAACTGTGCAAATGCAATTTATACTTGGAGAACAGCTTTGACATGAGCAGTGCAGTCCATAAATTAACCATTTATTATATATAGACATTTACTGATTTGCAAGTGTTTGTAAACTATTTTTAAATGTCCCAGAAAGAAAGCCATTTTAAGCCTAGCCAATTATCCCCTGTGAGATTCAAACCCTGTACCTTGTGTTTGTAAGGCAAACACCTTAACCATTAGGCCACCCTTCTACCCCTAACAGTAACGGTAACAGTAACATGGGTCTGATGGAGCTCAGGGTATAATTAGGTAACTGAGGCTCAGTGATGGATGAACAAAGTGGACATCTTCCTCCCTGTTACACACCTTCAAGTGTTCCTGACACTTATCCATGTGGTTGTAGCATCATTTAAGATGTGCCTCTGGAGGGAGGTTGCAGAGCACAGAAGAGGGAAGAACACGTATAAAGAACATCCAGCCACTGCCTCTGGAGAGAGGTTGCAGAGCACAGAGCAGGGAAGAACACGTATAAAGAAGAGCCAGCCACATCCTATAAATCATGCCAAATGTTACTTGAGAATTAAGGAGTTAAGGTGCATACATCCCCACTGCATTCTTCTACTTCTTCCGCAGAGCTAGTTAGAACTGAGTTAAAACTATGATAATGGTTAGAAGTAACAGGACTTGGGTTTAGCCAGGGATCAGAACAAAAAATAAAAGAAGGGTTACATTAGACCTAGGGTTAGGGAAGTGTAAGGGTTGAAGAGAAGAACAGGACTACAGTTACTGGTAGGGTTAAGATAACAGTAAACATGAAGGCCAGAGTTAGACCTATGACCAGCATTAAATCTGTGGTGGACTTGGTAACAAGATAAGGTTTACAATTAGCGATGACTTCTTGGATACTGCTAGCAATGTGATATGGTGGGAATTCTCAAGTTGTACATTAAAAATGTTAGTTAGGAAGGCTGTCAGGACAAGGAGACAGATAGACAAAGCATAAAAGACTGCTAGCTCTTTGCCTTGCCTTTACATAACTAAGCATTGTCATTTTCTATAAACTAGCATAATACTCTCTGCACTTGTTGCCATAGCAATAGATACCTTTCTTGAGATTGCTGATTGCCATCAAAAACTTTACCTTGGCAGAAAATTTTAAGTACGACAGAAAATAATGTTGTCCACATGTGGATGGAGTGCAAAGATCACACTGTCTTCTGCAGTGTTGTCTCTTGTGCAGTCGTACCTAGCAATAAACTAACACAAATAATCAGCAGCTAGGGGCAAATATGGCATGCCACAATGTACATTTACACTTGTGTTCCTAATATGGTATTGGTCACAAAGAGATCAGACATTTGCACCAAGTAAGACTAGAAGAAGGGTGCTGTCATGCAGAATCTGTGTGTGCTCTTTTATTGGTTAAACTATCAAAGACTGCAGAGGTAGAGACCACTGGATGTACCTATGAAGAGGATGGGGTACGCCATAGAGAGACACAGAGTTAAGTTTTTACTCTATGTAGTCAGGTGTCCCTGGATAGTCACAGAAATGTTACTGCTAGGTGTGCTGTAGGGAAACAAATGGCAACTTATAGCAATAAGCCTCTTTTTTTCCCTCTCAATTCAGTAAGTTGTATTTGATGCCTTTTGCTTTCATGGCAGCTATGCAGTTCCCAAGAATTGATCGAAGCACATTAATAACTTGTAGCCTCAATAGAGTTAGAAATTAATTTAAGCCAATTTCTCTGCAGAAATGCTTACATTTTTGCAGAAGATTATTGCTTTTTTATTTATAAGATCCTGAGTAGGAAGCCCTTACAGTTCTTGGACCGGCTTACTGCAGTGTGCCTAAATTGGGGGTGGGGTTGGAGAGATGTGTTTTGAAGTTGTAATTTAGTGCTGAGATTGCAGTTCCTCCAAGATGTGAAGGGAGATGTGGGGGTGGCAGAGAAGAGCAAAAGCAGAGAGACCTCGCCAGCTGAACAAAAAGCACTGCCTTTTCAAACTAATATGAAGTGCTGGCAGGGAATATAGCTTAGAGCCAAAAGTGTAATCAAACATTATAAGTTGCTAATTATTTAAGCACTAAAACAGGAGAACATCTGTTCTCTGGCAAACACTTACTACAGAAAGCAACAAGTGTGCCGAAATGTTTTCTGTAACAGTTATTTGGGGCAGGTGCTGCCCAAAGTCTTTGAGGATTACATAATGTGTGTGGGGACCTGTAGATCTGGAATGAAAAAGTAACTTCTCTTTCCTGACTTTCCCCTGTAAAAACTATTATATGGTTACCATAGCTGCTATGACTATTCATCTCTTCTTGGGAAATGTACTGTTCTTTTATCACCATTTACTGCTCTCTCCAAATAAGTGATACAAAGTTCTCCTGCACACTTCGTCTGATTGCAGTCAGTCTTACTAATCTCATTTCCCATGCCAGCATTTTTAATTTGATTATGTATAGTGCAAGACATGCACTATGCTTTGCTTTGCATAAGGTAGCATATGAGCCATTATAATACCGAGTAATAATAGTAATGTTGCTAAGATCATTGGCATTTTTCTCTTTTTAACTAAAGACGCATTGACATTTATAGTATTCCTTTTCATCACCCATTACTTTCTACAAAATCATCAGATGAAGCTGCAATGCTCAGCATGAATCTCAATCTCTCAATGCAAGAAATCTGGACAAAGTCAGAAAGAATGGGAGGACAAAGGCCCAAAACTAGGGACAAATTTTAAATATTGCTCCTGTAAACCTAGAAAGTTGCTGGAATAACAAGTTTTGAATTATTATGTACTATCGGAAGGATATGAAGTCTGAAACTCATGTCAATCATTATTTAGTTACTTAGTCCTCAATGATTTGACTGAAAACCACAACTTTTATGAGGAACACACCAAAAATATCAGGCAAAAATCTGGACAGTTGAGAGGTGTGGTACCCAGTCTGTGTTCAGCTGTCCTTTCTTTTCTGTGATGCTTGTTACCCCAGTCTCTCCACTGACATTATCACTTCCTTTATAGCTTTCCTCACACTCTGGTGCCTGTTCTCAGTGTACCAGTTTTTATTAACCCTCATACCTTCACAAGATGTGAGAGCTTAATTTCCTGTGCAACATACTAGAAACAAAGGCAGTGGTCCTGAATTTTCTTTAGATATGTTCCGCTTTTCTCTTTTGTCAGCTGCTCTGTTATTTCTTACACAGTCTTCCCACACTTTTACATAACATTTATCCTATCAAGATTCACTTCCAGTTCTTTCCTCAGATCGCAGGTGTGTATTCACTCTTCAGAGCTAAACCACAGAGTATGATAACTGTGTCCGTTTATTTCCATGAACTAATTATGTTATGGGTACTCTTTTAACACTCTTTTTGGGATCCTACCTTTTTGACAAGTGCATTATTATTATTATAATATACACTTTAGGTCTGAAAGATGAAGCTGAGGTTCTGAAGATTTGCCTTTTAGGCAGGAGGCTCTTTCAGACTATGAGGTGGGATTGTAAGACTACTTGAGAAATGTGATATAAATGTTATTGTTTTGTGTCTGCACTGAAATTTGCTGATACATGCCAGGATCTCGACCAGTTTTCATGTAACAGACCCAAGACTTTCAGAATTAGAATTTCATTGGAGCTGCTTAAAATTCAACATCATTATCACTGTAAACCCCCTTTGTCCCTTTTTTACACAGTCTTGGATGTCATCTGTCACCACCTCTCTCGATTCAGTTCCGCTCTCCTGTCATGCCTGTCTGTTGCAGGTCTTTTCAAATGCAATCCCACACTCTCTTGGCTGGATGTCCTCATTTTCTTTTGCTAACTCGTTAAATTCTTTACTATTTTCCTTTATATCTCAGTTTTCAGCTTTTTCTGATTTCACCCATTTGCTGTCATGGCAACTGCCTTGTCTGTAATTTAGTTTCATCCCACGTGTTTTTAGTTTTGTATTCCATTCCCCTATCATTTATTAAAGTTCCTGTTCAGAGTCTGTCTGTAATGCCAAATGGTCTTCATACACTAGTTTTGTTGATTTGTCACTTCTGACTTGTTTGCTAATGTAGCTCATCAGTATGAACAGCAGTGGGTTCAGAGTGAACTCTGATGCCCACTCACTGCCACTAGTAATCATTCTGTAAGTCTGGACACTGTTCATAGTTGGATTGATTAGGTCCTTAGTATAGCCTGCCTTCAATCTGCCATTTTTTTTTCTCTTTTTGGGACTTTGAACCATCCCAAGACTTTCCAAATCAGTTTTCCTGGGAGATTGTAATATGCTTTTTTCCAAGTTTAGGAATGCCCAGTTGGGCTCTTTCCTCATCTCCAGCTTCTTATCCACTATCTGCCTCACTGCAAACATCAGGTTGTTCATGCTACATTCTAATCTGAATTTGAACTGAATATTTCTTATCTTACTTTAAGGTACTACTCTGTTTATCGATCAGGCCCTTCATGCAGTGTGACAGGAGCGTGATATGTCTGTACTGCCCACACATCTGAATGTCCCATTTGTTCTTGTATATCGACACTTAGAATGCTTACTCTCCAGTAATATGAGATATGCCTTTCTTTAAATAATGCTATAAGTACCCCCTAACTCACTCAACATCTTGATCATATCTGCCATGTGTCTGTCTTTGCTTGCTGTTTTCTCTGACTTCAGTTTCCTCAGTGCTGCTCTTAATTCCCAGTTTCAATTTTTATAACCTTAACAATTTACACGTATCTGTAAACAAAATGTAAATTAATGCTCATCCTACTAAATTATCTTTTGGGTAACAAATGAACATTTTTATCAGTTTCATACAAAGATAGATTGATCAGAAGTGCATAAATCTTTGGTGCAACAGTGCTGCAAAATATGCATTTGTTGCAGTTTTGCATATTTAGCAGTTTGCACTACTGTGATCTCAGCATTTTCTACAACAGCATTTCATCAAAGCACCCCATAAATGTGGCATTTGTCATTTTTCTGAGTGCTAACCTGCCAGAAAGTGTTTTGTGTCTCATAACTTATTTTTACAGTCACTCATTATTTTGAACAAGTGATGAGATACTTCAAACTTTTATATTTGAATGAACTTCCTCTAGGCATATTGACAAGGTGATAAAAGGCTAGACTGATGTTTTATCCCAGAGTCTGACACAGGTGTTAGTATAATTATTGTTTAAGGATAATGCAGAGGACCTACCTAGTAACGGCCACCCCCTACTCCCTGTTTAGAGAGAAGAGGAAATGGTTTGATATTCCATCAGTAAATTGTGATAAGCAAACAGCAAAGCATATATGAATAACCAGCAGCAAATCTAGCGTATTTTACACTAACTGTAACCAGCAGAACATACCTTTTATCAAGTAATAATCAGAAAAAGAAAATGTTTTACAATGGGATGGAATAACAGCTGTGTTTAAAAATAGCAGCAAAGAGAATTCAGTGATGGATAAAACATCAGCGGCTCATTAATATACTTGATTATCAAGCTGTCCCAGAAATACGAAAATACAAGGCTTCTGAATGTGATTTACAGATACGAAGCATCTGACTTTTATTTGTAAGTACCAGACTTCTTACTGTGACTTAAAGCTATAAGGCATCTAACTGTGAAGCTGATGAATCAGGACAGCCATAAGTCTTAAAGCCAGAAAGGACAGAACAATAAGATGCAAAATAAGTATAAGATGGACAGCTGTCCATATCTTGTTACAGAAGGGAGAAGGTGGTATTAATCAAGTGTCTTATATTGGTTTGAAGGCACACAGCATCAGCTGCATCAATGCAGACACTTGGAGGTACACAGTGTCAGCAAGAGTGATGTGGAAACTTGCAGGTTTACAGCATTAGCATCAGTGATGTGGTGACTTGCAGGAACATAGCATCATCAGCAATGGTGATAAGGTAACTTGCAGGCATGTAGCATCATCAACAATGGTGATGAGGTGACTTGCAGGCACATAGCATCGTCAGCAATTGTGATAAGGTAACTTGCAGGCATGTAGCATCATCAACAATGGTGATGAGATGACTTGCAGGTACGTAGCATCATCAGCAATGATGATGAGGTGACGTGCAGGCATGTAGCATCATCAGTAACGGTGTTGAGGTGACTTGCAGGCAAGTAGAATCATCATCAATGGTGTTGTGGTGACTTGCAGGCAAGTAGAATCATCATCAGTGGTAATGAGGTGACTTACAGGTGCAGAGCATCATCAGGGGTAATGAGATTACTTGCAGGTACATAGCATCATCAGCAACAGTGATGCAAACATATCAACAAGTAAAGGCACACCGCATCAGCAGTGGTTTTATGGAGATGTCTGGGAGCAGTTGCTAGAGCATCACAGTATGTCTTGCTTCCAGTTAATGGATAAAAATCAAGGCATAAATGAGTTTATGGTGGAGTCTGCCAATGAAAGTCACAGCTGTCCTATGCCACCCAGCGATGCAGTATAAATACATTTAGAATATTTTCCTCTTGGCAGATATTTAGCTAGTGGTAGCCTTGGCAGCAGTTTCATTCTTATTGGTGGGAATGGTACTACTGAGGGAGGCATGTGCCAACCAGCAAGGAGTCCGGGTAGGAAATGTCAACATGGAGTGGTCACACTAGACAGTGCTGAGAAAGGACAGTAATTTAAAAAGTACACTGACCCCCCCCCCCTAATAAACACTGCATTTTACAGGTCACAGCATTGACTCCCTTCATTCCTAATCCTCCTTTTCATGAATGGGCACACAAGAATATCGTACCAAATGGAAACAGGCATTGTGCAGTCTGTAATCCTGAGAGTAGCAGACACAGTGCTTACGGCAGCGTTTTTTGTAGGGAGTTTCATTATCTTCCCTCAATGAGAGACGAAAGTCCTGTCAGACCACTAATAGGATAATGGCTATAGATGTCTTACTGAACATACCATGCTTTCAAAGAGACACTAGTTTGTGCTTTTTAGGCAAGCACACTACTATTTTACATGGTAAACCAAAACTTAGCATGAGCCACATTCAGCTCAGTTTGGCAGGGTATTAAAGTCTGCAATATGGATTGCATTCGACTAAGCAGCTGCTGTCATCCATTTCATCTGCAAAACAATGTCATGTGGCTTATGATTGGATCAACACAGTGGTAATCAAGGATTGCTCGTACAATCTCAGTCACTTACTCCTTTCAGACCAACCAGCGATACTATCAACTTGGCAGTCTGTGTGGAGTGATGCAGAATTGTTTTTTCTTTACAGTTGTAACAAAGGCTGATCAATGTACCAAAGGTCTGCTGCATCTCCAGTCAAACTGAAATCTATTCTCCTGTTTATATTTTTGTTCTATTTTTGCTTGGCTCTTTCACTGACCATCTAGCACACTCTATCAGCCACTACACTTGAGCCATCTTCACTCCTTAATAAGAACCCTATAACTCATTTTTCCTTGATGGTGATGGTCAAGTGGACTGGAAGTGGGATGCCATCTTTAAGGAGGAACAGGGTTTTACTTTTAAGTTTATCCCCACTGTGCATGCCTGGCTCAGGGCTGGGCATTCAGTGGACATTAGTGAGGATGTGTCACTCACTTCCTTAAGAGAATTAACACCTCAGGAATGCCCTGCTCTCCTTGAAGCCAGTGCTCCTATGTGGTGTCTTGTCTCCACTGAGGAGTCTTAACACTGCATCATGCACCCTGAGCGTAGCAGCAAAGTGAAATCATTCCTGTCCTTTTGCCTGGTCCAAGAAATGGTTGATTCACTAACTGAATTCGGCTCACCTGGGTGATAGTCAGGACTTTATCCCTCTGCACCATCACAGCTGGTTATATTAGCTTTGAGTATTTCAGAAGTAATCCTGTCTCATTATTTAGTCATGGAGAGATGAATTCATAACCTGCTTGCTGGGTCTGTGGTACCTGGTGGTGGCACAGGCCACTTCTCAGATTCATGGACAGTGCCAGAAAAGCTCTTGTGGGCCAGTAAGCAAAAAACACATAATTCAGTTAATGCAGAATTCATGAACATTTATTTCCTGTATTCTCTTCATTAGTCCCCCCCGACCAGTAGATGATGTAGCATATTTGGGACCAGTCATAAACCAGTAATACATTTCTATGGAGCAAATAGACTCCCAGAGGCATTGTGAGTCTTACTTTTTTCTACATCCAGAAACAGGTCTTGATCACCAGATTTCATGCCAGGCAAGCCTTTATCACCAACTCTAACTACTGATTTGACTATCCAAGCCATTCCTTAAACTTTTAACATATTGACAGGCTGGAAATGAGGCACACGAGGCAGTACATTATTACATTACAGTCCCATTTCAGGCAAGTATTTCAAATTCTCAGTTTTGCTCCTTTCATGATGCTTTATACAACAAGTAAGAAATGGATTTGTTATGGCAATTAAGTATGAAACTGAGAAAGCTCCAACTGTGTGGTAAGCCATCTTGTTGTTTTATCCCATAATAGGTTGGCCAAATTTTATAATGTGCACACAAATGCAATGAGACATTGAGGTACATGCCTTTAGTACTTTTCCTCTGTCTCACTGGTTGCGAATCTAAAGTTCATTCACATTACATCATAAAGTATACAAGCAAAGCATTTCTATGTTCATTAATATTAATAATTTAGTAAAGTATGTGTGAAATTCATTTCCAAAGTTCCAGCAGCAAGTGTAAAGATATTCATATTTTACAAATTCAGTTTCAAGTACTTCTGTGAAAAAGAGGGCTTATTAGAAGTGAAATCAAAATTCACAAAACTGGTTAGTGCTTTATTCATAAACTAAACACAGTATTTCATCAGTGTAGTTTAGGAGTAAAAGTG